>NC_049987.1:3262290-3325529 GCF_000003815.2 Branchiostoma floridae | reverse complement strand
CGAGATAAGCAAGAAACGCATTTTGGCAGTGTATCTCAAATCGAGTCAAAAACCTTAGAAGCAAATAAAAAATGCTTGCCCCATGGACAAGCACATTTTTCTAAGATTTCTTGGAGTCAGAATATTGTTCTTCCTGGAAGATAAATTTTCCGTGAGGTAACGAATGTAAACACGTGTAGCATCAACAATGCATTAGCAAGAGGAAAGTGTCAGACGGTCACCGAAACCTCGACTATTGATTGTTCACATAGCTCCTGGTTGTGAATATGGAACTTTGCTATCCAGATATGCGCGGTCTACTGAATGTGAAAACATAACAGGTACAGTACTGGGGGTATCAGCTGTCGGAATAGTCCTGAAATGGACACACTAATGAATTGCAGCCTATTCGTTTTATACTTTGCCTAGTTTAATGCAAGGCAAATAGCCATCGCAGTAAGAGAAATGGAATAACTGCTCGCAGCCGATGGACATTCTCTATAATGGTAAGATGAGGTGGCTGTCTGCATGTAAAATGAATAGTAAGATTATGCGTTACTCATATTACATGCCTTGGCCGAGTTCTTGATTAAAATTTGAAGATCAATCAGCGTAAAATTCTTTATCAAACGTGTACCGAATCAGACTAGTTTTGTTAATGTAACATTCGATGTCTAACTATAATTTGTTAAACATATTGACGCTATTTGAGCTAACGAAACTGGTACATAGCCATTGAATATTTTACATATCTGTTGGATTGTTATTATCTTACATCTTGAGGAATTTATCATTTCTTAGAAGTCGGAATACATTAATACGTTCGTTTGAGTTAAAGGCATTCATAGCTGACACTGACGCCTGTTTGGCGGAAACCAAGGTCTCCTGTTACTGTTACTGTAAATGCATTTAAGTTCGCGAGGATTGAATTATGCGGAAGCGGGAATAAGGACTTTTCACGGTGGTTTTAAGTTCGCGGTAGCACCATGCACTGTAGTCTCTAACTGTCATGGAACATGTTCGTGGTGATTTTTAATTCGCGGTGAAGCGTCCGCTGCGAAAACCGCGAACATAAAACCACCGCGAACATTTCTGCATTTACAGTACTATATACCCATGACTATCGACTACAGATAACGCCCTATTATTACATTGTGTTCTGAGGCACAGTCTTCTGACAGAAATCAATAAGTTTAACCGTTATACAAGCCTACCTGTTGGCTGGGATTATAAGCTACATCGTACTGTTACTGAGCTGGACTCAGACAAAATTGCTTTTTCGATGAAGACTTGCCAGATCCAATTTCAAGTTCTGTCCTTGTATTACAAGACTTTGTCACGCAGTCATTGGTACTTGGCTGTCAACTGTGCATCACTTAACTGGGCATCAATACCTTCTCAGACTTACCGAGAAATAGAAGAGCAGAACAGTAATGAAAGTTGTATATGTAGTCATGTTTTTGCCATGAAATCTACGTATTTACTAATCATTGTCAAAATGCGTGAAAGTAGAGCCATCTACCATTACGAAGTGCAAGTTGGCTCGAAAAATCAAGTCGCAGCTCAATTGTCTATATATTTTTAACTAACGTAGCAAACACAGGTTAAGTTTGAAAATTAATCACCTGGCATTTTTAGTTAGTACTGCAGCGAGCTGTGTGTTTCTGTTATAATCATAACTCGAGAAGCCTCAACTGTATGCTGATGATATTTGGTAGGTCGGTATACGTGACTGTGACTGACTGTGACTAGTCCCTTGTTGGGGTCGGTAAAACGAAGGTCAACTTCGATAATGGATCTCCTTATATAGCGTCGAGTTATAGTACTGCATTGGAGCTTCAAATTTTGAGGTCAGACTTTCTGCAAGTGCCGGGCTCATGACTTTTTTGAAGTAGATAGGTTTTCGAACAGGGGGTACATTTTGTAACTTTGACGGCCTAGTAGCGAGATACAGTACTTCAGCGGAGCTTCAAAGTCGGAGGTAAAAAGTTCTGCAAGTGCCAGGTTCGAGATATCTATAGACATGTATTAGGGCAAGGAATTATGCATGTAAGTTTGAACCACCTAGCAACTCGTTTGTAACTGCAATTATCTTTTTCATTTTATTTGCTGTCGATACCTAACATCTGCTTAAACTGTCTGGTGCCATGGTAACCGATTAGAGGCATCGTTTTATGAAACCCCGAGACCACTTTGGGAACATTTGTTATCCTTGTGGCTGACGGGGTCATAATTCAGTGGAAAACAGAAGATAGCCTGTTGTGAAGGGAGTTTGTTTTCAGTATCGGCTTGGAAACAGATAAGGCAGAAACAATGTATCTGAAGATAGTCGGCGTTACAGTACATAATGCATTGATAGATTCCGTAGAAACATATTTAGTATAGGAACGTGGAAGTACCTAAAACGGCAGGTTGTAAAGGCTATGGATCTACAGAAGACCAGTAAGAATCTATATGCCTATGGCAGTAATGCTCTTTACAAACTTTGACATTCAAAGCAAAAATAACATTCCACATTTCATGGAAATAATGTATATATGGTATGAGATATGATGTGTTTAGAACTATTGTGATGATCTAACTAAAATTACATCATAAATTAAAATAATCACATTCACGTCTACGAACCAACTCTTCATAAGCAAGGTCCACATGTGCATATATTTTCAAGTACGCATGAGTTCCGTACTAACATTTGTGCTATTTTCTTTTTTGAGCAGTCGTACGCCCAATGCTTACGCACCTTATGCGCATCTGAATCATTTTGTGTAAGATATAGGGGCGCAGGCATACGCGCAGTACACCTGATAGTTTTTCGAAGATACAGGTAACGATGCCGACGAATTAGTACCATTCGTTCTGTGGTCGGGCAGCGCATATTTATTCTTAACAACTGACAAACGTACAGATAACGTATTCGACGAACACACAGGGTGCGCTCAAGATTTGGTATTCACATTTCAGGTGGTCCATGATAAAAAACGTTTGCAAATCATGCGATAGGATCTGCACTAGTAATATAAACAGCGGGAGGCATCAACTTCTTAAATTTATAAAAAAAACAAGGTCAAAACACATTCACCATACATGCGTTCCGCATGCGATCAACATAAGTTTGGTGCGTTCGGCATTCGGTCGCAACGCACCATGCATACGCACCTTATCCGGAGGAGAGAAAAGAATGTTTCGCACTGAATACGCACTTAAGTCGTAATTCATATGCCAGATGGACGTGACGTATAATTTAAATCATTTCCGAAATTCCAAATGTTTGGCGTAGGGCTACGTATTGACAGAATTTCATACGCACTTCAATCGCACTTGCAAATATACTCATGTTAAACAAAGTACAATAGTGCTTGTTTATTTGACGAAAGTCTGTGTTCACTGAACTCTAGTTATAAGTAAGATACCTTGCGTTAATAAAGCTGGTAAGTTGTTTTATGTTCCCGTCGATTATATTATTTGTTATCGATATTGATGATATGTCTGAGGGAACATTGAGAAACGCTAGCGTACATGATAGGCCCCTGGAGTAGTATAATAAACAAACAAAACACGTTACTGCAAAGTAATACATCCCAATACATTATGGTGAATAGTGATTAAATGCCCTATGCAGTACAAATATACCCTGGAATGCACATTATTTCTTGATGAGGCTTAGGACTTCTCGACCGTCCTTCAATTCAAATGCTGAGATGTCACATTGAACATAACGGTTTTAGTCATGCGACTCGTGTGTGACATTCTGCAATATTTCTTGAAGCAGTAGACTCTATATTCAGCAATAGTATGCCCTTAAGGTATAATACTTGATACCCTACGTCATAGGATACAAATGCCAACGTAGGAGAAGTGTGCGCTTTGTAAATTGTCTCTATTGCTTGATATGAAATAACACCATCATTATAATGCTTTTTTTGCAAACTATTTGGGGAAAATTTAATGTCACAGCTTCTCTTCCGTAAGCAAGCTTGAGGCTATAACGTTAATTGACGTTCAAGGTTGCTAGATGCATGCAAACGTTTTTTCTTCCTTACCGTAAGAAAAAGAATTGTAATGGTTTTAAAGAATGATTGATTCTATGGGATCGGTATGCATGTTGTGTAATCGAAACGTGTTTTGAATAGACTGGAGCCGTTTTAGATAAATGTTTAATTAAACAGTTTCAAGCTCTAAAACAATGCGGCAATGTCAAGAAAATTGTAGATTAGAGGTAATGAAGTACATTCTTTACCGACAAATAAGATATAGAACAAACGAAACATAAGATATGAATAGATTTTAAGCCTTAATATTAAGTGGTAAAGCCGCATTTGATACAGAAAATCATTATGAATACGATATAATTTTGCCATAAACAGCTAGCGTCCGTAGATCTAAATTGATCTTTCGATCATCATCTTTAGGTCGTTCAGAGACCTTTAAATGTTACATCGTAGCACAGTCACTGTGAGGTCACAGCACTATTGAACTAGGGGTGCACAAAGGATTGAATGATGAACATAGTAAACGGCTTACGGTTAGTTCATAATTTGACATTCCTGCCTTGACGATGACCGAATGAATCCATCTTTGCTGCTATTTAGATCATAGCTTTAACGGCTGGTAACATTTCGTGAACTTTAAGCGTGATATATGCAGCTTTCAATGAGCCATCAAGTTTTAACGATGGAAAACGGGTGTAAACTCTGGCATTATGGAGTGTGGCGCTCCATGACATATTGAGAATTTGTCACGTCATCGTAGCTTCAAGCTCCGCCAGGCACTTACGTGATAAACGAGAACCCCTGTGGTAAAAAGGCAGCAACCTCTGGCTTCGTTAAGCAAAGAGCTAGTAAATGTATCCTGTTTTAATTCTAAAATTATTGTTGATTAATGATGTGTTTCTGCAATAGTTTTTTTTTGTCACGGAAACTTCCAAACGTAGTTGAGCCTGTGTAGGGAAAGGTTATTAGGCGTTTAGCTATGTTATGTTATATTTTACAGTACATGACTACAGCACATATGTATTGTAGGTGGTGGTAACTTGAAGAAGGAACAAGGCTAAAAGACATTCAATTTCCAAAGGAACTGAAGGAACTCCACTTTATAATGGAATATAATAATATAATGTATTACGTAATGATGTAATAGGATGATTAAGATGTTAAAATGTTTCACATTTCATTCACAGATTGTTTATTGTTCATTGACTCCTTTAGTTGTTGACATATCATGATTTCAACAACTACTCTTACAGGAGATTTCAAATTAAAGGACTCCATAATTGTCATAATGAAAGGAATTGTTGGGAAAAAATTCTCCTCTTTATCATATCCTGAAAGATGTTATAAGAATAAGAAAATGATCATTAATTATTATTTCTTTGGCAGTATGAACTTGACGTTTTGGTTAACGGGAGGATTTTTAGCAGATATTGTATCAAGAGGAACGTGTATTTTTCAAGTTCTTCAGTTTAATGAGAACACGATTTATTAGGGAGCTTTTGATACTCTTCAACTGATCAGAAGAATATACTGTTTCAAAAGTGTTAACCTTCGTTATCCTGGACTTTAGGATAACGTCCTAGTTAATCATAATGATGAGACATCCAGTACACAATATTCAAAGAAAAAGAAATCCCTACAACCGGACAATATACGTTTATTACTTCCGGATTTCACAAGAGAGACGCGTCGCAAGAATAAAAAGTACAGTACTAGTCGCCATATAACGTAATTTGTAAAAACACTAACAACAAGAGTTGAGGAATTTCAATCAATAACTGGTGTGTAAGGAAAACAACAGTTCCTGTGTTGTTGTCCTATCATTTGGACTATTATCACACGGTTTCCATATGAGTAACATGACCACAATAGTTAGTGACTTTTACTCGCTTACCTGGAATTTCTAGTTATCTGGTAGACTAGGAATTATTTTATTCTGTCGATTCATTCTAGTGACGCTAAAGAAGATTGATGGATGTCATTCGGAACAGTCCCCATATTTAGATGTGTCTGTCAAAAGTTACAGCTGTCAAAAAAAATGCAATATGCAAACGGCAATAAGCAACCCTCTCCTTTATTGCTCCGATAATTGCTATTCTCTCATTGTCATAGAACTTGGAGAACAGATACTATGTACACGTTTCCTTTCTATGATTAGCTCGACCGCTGAATGGAATGAATGTAACTTCGCATCATGGTGAGAAGTATCTGTGGTATGCTACTTACCTGATTCCAATTTGGCAAGCCTAGTATGAACGGGGTCTTATACAGTTTGATATGGCCATCGGTTTCATGTTTTCATGTAAGGTCACTACAGGTTAATTTTTAAGGATGGCATTAGAATAGAAATAACAATGAGGTAGCTATGACTGTCGTTGTAGAAGTGAAACTAGTTCAGAAGTTGTAAAAGTGTCACCAGTGTCGTAGCTTTGAGTGTAGGTACCAACTTGGTAAGTAGTCTAACACACAAGTATCACTTTGTGCACTTCTTCAATACAGAAATGAAAGACTATAGTTGGCTTAAAATGATATCAAGTTTTGCCAATACAATAAGAAATTGGTATGTAGAAAACCTTAATAAGATACGAGTTATGCAAATGAACATCTACTTTGCATACGTAATGAGGAAAGTGGATAAATCCACTGCATTCCATAATAGAAATTTCAAACTTGCCACAAATGTAACTGAGAAATAATAACAGATATAAATTATGCAAATTAATATCTCATTTGCATAGTAAATGAGAAAATACATTGTGATAAAGGATAGGAATTTCATACTTAGGGATCAGCTTAGTGAAAGTGAACAATTTTAGACAAAAATCATGCACATTATTTTCATATTTACATGATTTATGACGAAAACTTTCTGCTACGATACTTTGGACATGCGCCTTTAACATAGACAGGATGATCAATAGACACAAATTATGCCAATAACTACCTTATTTAAATGATCAAATGAAAATAGATAATTCAATCGAAAAGATTAAAACCATTTTGCGAAGTGTTGAGGTCGTGGAATTTTAGTTTCTAAACTGCATGAAATAGTCTCATACTTTTTTTTATAAAACCATATTACGTGGGTATAGTCTCAGGCATCAAGGGCTTCCCATTGGTCAATGAAGTGATAATAGAAATTTTAATGGAAGAAAGTGATCATAGAAATGATTTTATAAATGATTAGAAAAAAAACTGCTATCAATATTTTTTAAAATATTGATAGCAGTTAAAATATACTTGGACCTACCAGATAATATGTCGACACAAAAAATGATTACGATTATGACGAATACCTCTAGTTAATGAAAAAAATACTCACATGGTCACTTTAGATTAATTTTAAATTACAAATCGAAATTCCTTACCTTCTTGTCATCAGAATCCAACAATAACCATTAGCTCTTATTGAAATAGAGTTTTCCATTATTTCTATACATACCGGAAGACTGACTCATTGGGTCTGGTTGGCATTTTCTTGTAATGTTTCCCAAACGGGAAAGCCCATTGTTTCTTCTTCTTGCAAAATCATGCTTACGTCGACGAAAGTTACGCAATGCTAAAACTTGAATATTAGCTAGTACAGAAAATATTAACTGTTGCAGCAAATATATTTAGTAGTTTTTTGGTGACGTCTCTTGTCCGAACCTTATGGTATTGTATTGTGTGGGAAAATCTTGACAAAGTACAAATCATACGAGGGAAACATTTTGCATTTTCAAGAAAATGATGCCTTTTGCAGTTGCTGTATGTTGCAAACTGCGTTGAGCTACGCGGCCTCAAAGGGTATAATTTCTCACCGAGCTTCCCTGTCAATTATCTGAACTCGTGGTCCTTTTACCCACAGGCGTCAAAGTCATGGCTTCACAGGCCCATTTCCTTTTCGTTCAGGTTGAGCACTGCAAGCTTCCCGTGTATTTTACGCAGGGCCACGGCACAAGGTCCGCATATCCATCAACGCAATCTGCTGGTGACACACCGAGTAAAGAAGGTAACCTGCTGCCTTAGATAACTGCTTCGTGCCAATAACTTTTACGGCTGCCATGCTGATAACATTTAGCGTTACCTTCAAAGGAAGTCTTCCGGCCATAGCCTTTGGACGGACTGCCTCTATCAGTATATTCGTAGTCACACAGAGTGCTATATGATAGAAAAATGTTTCTTTGATCTTAAAAGGCTTATTGTAAATATACCTCACTCGACTGTCAATACGAAAAGTGCTTGAGGTCCCAGACAAAAGTCTTTGGATCGATTGAAGAATTCAGTTGATGAAAAGGCGAATGTTATCTGTTGGGGAAATGTGTTTCCCGAAGCGTGCCAGAAAAGGGTGTTCTCTAGACACAATCGAAACTACAATTTTTCGTCTTAAAACTCTATTTGAAGTATTTCCTGTGACAAAGACGTACAGTATTTGTCTTTTAGACTCATAATTTGAATCAGGGAACACTTTAAATTTTCTCTTTGACAAATGAGAATTTGTCGTACCGGGCCGCTTAAAACTTCGTCAAGGTTTAAGATCTCTTATGCTCTTTCTTTTTGCATCGTTACCAAGACGATTCCAGATGCCAGTCATCTAAATATTTGTTTGTTTATGTGTGTCTATGTTTTGGTGTGTTTTCGGTGTGTGTGTGTGTGTGTGTGTGTGTGTGTGCGGGCGTGTGTGTGTGTGTGCGTGTGTGTGTGTTGTGTGTGTGTGTGTGTTGTGTGTGTGTGTGTGTGTGTGTGTGTGTGTGTGTGTGTGTGTGTGTGTGCGTGTGTGTGTGTGTGTGTGTGTGTGTGTGTGCGTGTGTGTGTGTGTGTGGATAATAAGGGTTGGGAAAACAAAGGCAAAGTTCGATAATGGCCCCTAGCGGATTTCTAAGGTATTGCGAATGAGCTTCCGGGTTCAGTAAATTTAAGGAGTAGTGGTGGAAATCAAATAATCCCCTACAGAAAATGACAGAACAAATCAAATAATCCCCTACAGAAAATGACAGAACAAATCAAATAAACCCCTGCAGAAAATGACAGAACAAATCAAATAAACCCCTACAGAAAATGACAGAACAAATCAAATAAACCCCTGCAGAAAATGATAGAACAAATCAAATAATCCCTTGCAGAAAATGACAGAACAAATCAAATAAACCCCTGCAGAAAATGACAGAACAAATCAAATAAACCCCTGCAAAAAATGACAGAACAAATCAAATAATCCCCTACAGAAAATGACAGAACAAATCAAATAAACCCCTGCAGAAAATGATAGAACAAATCAAATAAACCCTTGCAGAAAATGACAGAACAAATCAAATAATCCCCTACAGAAAATGACAGAACAAATCAAATAAACCCCTGCAGAAAATGATAGAACAAATCAAATAAACCCTTGCAGAAAATGACAGAACAAATCAAATAAACCCCTGCAGAAAATGATAGAACAAATCAAATAAACCCCTGCAGAAAATGACAGAACAAATGAAATAAACCCCTGCAGAAAATGATAGAACAAATCAAATAAACGGTATTGACCCATTCTACCCCTGTGCCAAATTTCAGGTCATTCGGTCCAGGAACGGCGGAGATGAATCACTTTGAAGATTTGACAGGAGAAAGAAAGAAAGAAAGAAAGAAAGAAACATTACGAATACAATATATTTCACCATACTATGTATGGCTGAAATATAATAAACCCCTGCAGAAAATGATAGAACAAATCAAATAATCCCTACAGAAAATGACAGAACAAATCAAATAAACCCCTGCAGAAAATGACAGAACAAATCAAATAAACCCCTGCAGAAAATGACAGAACAAATCAAATAATCCCCTACAGAAAATGACAGAACAAATCAAATAAACCCCTGCAGAAAATGATAGAACAAATGAAATAAACCCCTACCATTGTGCAATGCTAAACTTTCTGCAAACACTAAAGGTGTATCAAATTTTTACCGACAACTGTCACCTTCCCAGGATCAAGGATTCTAACGTGCTCTCGCTTGCCTTCACGGGGATCAGTCAGTAGACAAAAGTTTTTAGAGTTGTCATCATTCGGCGCCAAAGAACATTAAGGTAATATACTTCAAAGCGGGAAGGCTAGAGTAAAAACAGTTTATTGGTCAAGGTATATGTCACCTCACGTAGTGGCTAATTCTGTAAAACTGCCCCGGATCTTAACGGGTATCGTTTAATGTATTTATTCAGCCACAAGTGGCCATTATGCAGCCCAAACGAGAGACCCTGGATCCCTGAGTATCGGTTATGTGGGGATTTATGCTGCAATAACCTGCCAGCTACAGAATAACGGGTCTTACCGGGATTCCTGTGGTGCAAAGGGACAAGTCGTGAAAACATATAAATGTAAAGATATGGCCATTAACGCTGAGAAGGTGAGTGAAATGGTCTATTGTTATCATTGAAAAACAACGCTGTGCATAGCCGACTGATCGTATGTAATTCCTTCCCGGTACAAACGGCGTGGTACAAACTTTATAAACTTACTTTACAAGTTATAAAACATTCAATCTACCATGAAATAAAGTAAACTGCTTAGGGACTATCTCTTCTGAAGTTTTATAAGATGTACATTACAAACACAGACACTTTTACTACTGTTCCTTTCACTACGCCTCCCTTCAAAGAAAGTATTATGCGATTAAAATTTAATGTCTGTATAAAAAAAATGCACCAACTCATGCTTCCCTCTTACAATGAGCAGTCATCTTAGTTGGAAAGAAGATCACAAAAGGTTCAAAGGGAATTTCTCTATCTATGTATTGATTCTTTCTATAATTGTATAATTCTTTAAGTCAGACTTGACTCAAAGAGAGCCCTGATTGACTAAGAATAAGGATTGGGTGGTTTCAAGGCCGGAGTTGAAAGGCAGTTTCGTTTAGGATTCTAAAACTCTGTCGTAAACCTTTACTGTATAATTCATGCTACCGGTTTCTTTGCAAATAAAAAGTGATAGTTAAATCAGTGACACGTCAGTAAACTCCGCTGGGTTCTTTATGTTGTGTTTTATTTAGTTCACTGCTCAGTACATATAAAGAAGTGCATTGTTGTAAAACGTATCGTTTTATATGTATGGAGTTGCCTGTCTTATGAATTGAAGGGATCACTAGGAGGATTTAGATACATGGATAAAATGGGGCATATTTTCAAAACTTGTTCTGGCGTTGCATGACGTTAGATACCGTTAAAGGATGTACAGACTTTTAAACTGCTGTGAATGTTGACAGAATAATAAAACTCGAATTTAAGTTCAAATTTCATTCATGTTTTTTGTCAACATGGCAGCGTGGAAAATAAAATAATTAAGATCAATGAATCAACAACAACGGAACACCAGTTTCTGTAAAAGAGATTGTTTCATAGTATTGAAAAATATCAAGTCGGTGACTGAAACCTGAAATTTTCAATCAGGTATGAATGAATAAAGATGTATACAGGCGATTTTGCAATAGCAAAGACGATCTGATTTCATAGCTGAAAGAAGATCAAAAGAATCATGTTGCATCGTAATAATGACGAAGTAAGAATGATTCACATATGTCAACTCGAAATGAAGCTATCGCATGCTCAAAAGAAAATTAGAATTCAATCTTAATTGTTTTGTATTCAAAATACTATCTTACTCACTTAAAATCTGGCTTGTAAAACTAGGTTTCGTTTAAATGAAATGAGAAAAAAATTATCGAGAAATTATATTTACGCATGCTAAATGAAATTCGCATTGATTTATATTATAAGTTATACTACGTGTTTGTGAGCGCAACAAATACGTTTACGAACAACGTAACGTCCACATAAAAACAATGTATCTTAATCTTTAAGGTTATTACTACTTATATGATAAAGCAAGGTTTTTTTTATAAGACCTCCTTTGATAAAGCATAGATTTGCGCCTTCTTACCTTTTACATTTTACACTTACAGACGAACCTAACCATAAAATCAACTCGATATAGAATCAATGCTCAAAATTCTTCCTTCAATGCATCTGTTTAAGGTTTGTTCTAGCTACGTAAGTTGTCAGGGTAGTAGGTAGCTTTGTCAATTTCCAGCCTGCATCCATTTTTAGAATGATACCAGATCATGCTATGTGCCAGAATGATATTCCGTAGTCTGAATAATGTAAAGAAAGACTCATGTGTAAATCCATTGGTTATAAGGCGCTGAGTATATTGCCTATTTCAAACGACCATCCTAGTTATCCCTTGCGACACCGCCACCGTAATGCTCAATATATTGGAGCACAGGTGAACATAAAGATTTATCGTCTCCGTGCAAAACCTTGCAATATGTTCATAAATGTAAGTACCATAACACCTTCGCAGAGAATCACTTCGCTAGACGTCATGCATCAAACGTGACAGGTGTGATATTTTTCTGCGATATGTTTTCTGACGCTTCGCTAACATCATCTATCTTTAACAGTACTGCGGTAGCAAAAATATGATTCCTATGTGATATGTCCCATGGCGAGATTAAAGAACGGTGAAAAGAGTTTATTACAACCTTTAAGACTTATAGGTTTTATTACACTTTTGATATGTCAATAATCACAAATATGCAGAAGCTTGTGTTGCGAATATGTTACATATACTTCCTGTACCTTTATCTTATGAAATATACTACGTTCCTCTTTACAGTGCAAGTCCTTAGGCGTCCTGGTATCAATCAAATCTGTATTGTCACTGCATATCTTTAAGCATAATACAATAGTCTTTATATGCCTCTGAAAGAACAAAGTTTTACGATGTGGCAAATTTTATCAACGAAATACAATAACAGAAAAAAACATTTGTCTAATGAAGTATTGTAACTAAGTATGCTTTTATATATAATAACCGGTCCTTGAGCCCTTTATGTTTTGCTAAATAATGACCATTGCTCGAATATAAAAGAAGTTGGTATCAAGAGTCGTAGGCAATCGGCCCTTTTTTTATATTGATATGATCTATGTCAGCATCCAATTTCGTTACTATAATTAAATTTACTTTTGGTAATAATAGATGGATAGCATATTTTAGAGAAGCAACAAAGACCAGATCATATTTCTAGAATTGCCTAATGACCAAAAAAATAATGTTATAATTTTCAGTTGTCTAGCACACCCTTGTACGTTGTTGATATAATGTTTTGCCATCATTATGGTGCAATGGGAGTGACCATGGCAAAATTCGTGACCATGTTTTTTTTTAACGCGAGATATCAAGACACCAGCATATATACCGCTACCTGTGAACCACTTGTGTTGTACCGTCTTGCAATCTTAATGAATCAATTCATATCAAAACAACGCTAGGTAGCCAAAATCTAATCGTCACACCCCACCAAATCACAGTATGAAGTATGAAACCAATCCAACCGTTCTTGAGTTGTCTTGTTCATAGACAGACAGACACATACACACACACACGAGTACAGACGCTAGCAAAAAATATATTAACCTTTATTCACAACTAAGACAGGTAACTACTATTTAACGGTGTACCTCAAAATAACGATGATATCTAATAACATAAAACTGTTTTGAAGAGTGACGACGTAGTCATATGAATATTAGTAAAAGTTTGTGAATTGTCTATAAAGACATACAGAGAAAGATTTGGAAAAAGAATGACATATAGCAAAGAAGATCTTCCAAGGCTTGATAAATAGGGCACAATTCTAGAACATAGACTTCGACCGGGACGTCGGATACAAGAAAGGATGACAGATTTACTCGCACATCATTTGAACACAGGAAACACAGTCCTATATAGGCACAAATAGATTTGTGGGGGAATATCGATCTAAAATGTTCCGTGGGCATGACATAAGTAGATCAAACATCATTCCAGCATATCGAATATCAATATAAACTCAGAAACACATCGTGAAAACCTATAAGACTTAGTATTCCAGTTATGTATCGGGTCAGAAGTCTTCTTAGTCTTCATACTCACTAATCGCTGCCAGAGGTACAGAGTGACTGTTTCGGGCCTGAAGCTATTTCAAGATTTCTACTCCATCTTATGGTGATGCTTTGACATTGATTTTTTGTCCTAAAATGAAGGAAAAAAAAATCAAAATATCAAAGCTATACTTATTACAAGTCGCATCAGTGCCAGAAATGCCATTATGACTTTGAAGGAGACAAAAAGTCGAGGAACAAAATCTAGACATGCCATCTGCATAATACTAATAAGCTAAGTATGAGGCTATGTAAATTTCATCTGTAGCCAATGTTTAAGAAAGAACACATTTTGGTACAGTTTTCTTAGCGAATTGAGTACATCACATCGTATGTATGTGTACACGGTAAAGAAGAGTTTAAATGTGGCCGAAAAGATGCCTAAGAAGGACACGAAATAGTCTTAACCTCGACCTACTGGCCTGTTGACCAGGCTCATCTACCATTTTATTGCATTTCTTCGATCTGATTAGACTAGAGAACTTTAATCTCCTTCTTTTGCCTTCGATCCACCCATACCTTAATCACTTTAACGATAAAATTCGATACCATCTTCTCTCCGTGTTTATCCAACCATCGTATATCGTGTCTCCAGGGCAGTTATTGCTCGCGGTCAGTTGGAGTTATTAGTTTAACTGGAAACGCTCCCTTGAGCACGACAAAATCCGACGCTCAATAAAGCTAATGGCACAACCCACCGTACGTGCAAATACGTGCTGTGTACGTGCCAAAACGTGGGCAATCTTTTTGGATCCGCAAGTGGTAAGTATACCGCCTCCGTATTAACTCGTAGGGAATATGGCGGATTTTGGAGCACGCAAACACGCCATAAAACTTTATGCACAGGCAAAACATTGTGTGCCATCGGGCTGCGGATTCGCCAACAACAACCCCCCCCCCCCCCGTACGTGAAAAAAATACAGCGACGCGCCTACCCTGTACAGCCTGAACGTTTTCAGAAATACGCCGCCTCCACAAAACGTATGGACAAATTGCACGTACAGCGGGTTGGGCCCTTAGCTTAACCGGATTTTGCGCCGCAAAGAAGAAGCCTTAAGCACACAAAATGAATTCCAACATCACAAGAAAGCAAATGTTACGCACTTTTGTTTTTGCATAATTCATAGCAGTTCTATCAGAAACAGAGTGGCGTGTGACTACGTATAGGGAAAAAAGAATGTATCGTCGGAAAATTTTATGTATCGACACAGCTACACAAAATAAGTACTGTCTTGATGAACACTAACTGATCCTGAAACTTAATTAATCTATTCATTAGAAAAAGAACATACCAGTTCGACTAAGAAGAATAAATACATTGCTGGAAGTACAAAACAATAATTGCTTTACAAAAAAATGAATGCAACATATTTCAAGATTTCTATTTGTACCTGTTAACAAAGCGTTTATTGTGTCTATTTAGAGGCTTCTTGAATATTATAATAATTTAGTTAATATTGTGGGAATTATTGATATTAAATGGATGTTAGTTTTTATTAAATGTTGGAAGATGCAAATTTGCAGCTGAGAAATCTCACATTTGCTCTCTAGTTTTTTCTTTCATAATTTAATTATACATTTTAACAATAATTTTTTTCAGAGTGGTAAAGAGGAAAATTTACCTGTTGATTTTCTTGTTAAAAAGATATAGAATTCACCAATCCCATACAGTAATGAATTGATAACTTTGTATGTGTGGTGAGGTTTTTTTCGCGCACACTAACTTCTTTTGCATGATATCAATTTGGATGCAAATACTGCATTTCTATCTATTCAAGTATTATATTAAGTGGCGTTATTAAAGTCATTGCACAACTTGAGTGTAGTGCCACTTTGTATCTATGCTGCTTGAAAATATATATAAATTCTAATTTACTATCCTCATATGCCGCCCAGAACATTACTGCCGAGGACTTGAAAGAATGGTAACGTATTAAGATGATTAACTTTAAGCCCAGCATTCGAAAATGAAGGCCATTTAGTAAAGCACAAGATAATGCGTTTTTAAGCTCTCCTTAAGTTAAAACTTGCATAGAAAGCCCCTGAACAGACTGTTAATGCGAATGCGTAAATAATGTGCTACAAACACACACGGAATATGGGTGCCAATGTCCACATGTACGCATCTGCAACTAAACAACTGCAACTAAATTCATGAATTTCATCTATCCTGAAAAATCAAAATGGCAAAGAGTGACACCAACTTAGTATACATAGTTTGATATATGAAAATTCTCCACATAGTGAAGATGTTCAACACAGCCGCAATGTAAATGTTGCGTAGTAATCATTTAACATACTGCTTGTCGCTTGTAGGAGAACATTTTCACAAACGTCCAACTGCAAGTAGCTATAAGGAATGCGACGCAAAAAGCAACAGTAAGACAATTAGACTATTCACTCCTTTAATTCCCATATTCATAAAATGCTAAAGCTGTATGAAGCAGGTTCTTTATCTCAAACACCCAGCACCGGTGCAGCAATTTGATTTTTCTCTAAGTATAGCTTGGAAATAATTTAGACTAATATATTTACAACATATACTCCGTTTTTAATAATCGAAGATGCTACTTGTATGTGTGTTGATATCAAGCGTAGTTCCAGAAGTCCCTTAATTTTGTTGGATCGCTTCAATCACATCTATTACCTTGCAGCAAGTTAAATCTAACACCGACCGACGAAGGCGAGTCACGAGGTAAAAAAATCAATCTGTACACGGTCGTATGCCTGCGGATAATTGTTTTACAACAGTCGCATGCTTGTTTCTGATCTTTAGAGGTGCTGACATTTGTTGTAGGGTCCGTCATACGCGTACGAATCATCCTTCGTATCACAGTATTCCGGCAAGTGTCTTTTTGTCGATACAACTCTCCAGGACTCTCCATTGTACGGTGATACTGATAGAACATGGTCCTGCGTACACAAAAACATTATCATTCTATTAGATACTCAATGGCATATCTATAGAGAATGTGAATTTTAAAAAGCAATGCTCATTGAGAATGCATTAGTATATGCAGATTACGCACATGTTGATGTCATAGAATGTAAAGGACACTACTAAAAGAGATGCGCGAGTTAGGTACATGTAAGACCGCTTTGACAGACATTTGTTTCAAAGATGTATGTAAACTTACAGGTTTTGCGATTGGCCTTTTCATTTTAGGTCTTCTTTGAGTGTCCATATGGATCTGTTTGCGATGTGTCTCCTCGTCTTTACAATGGCACCTTCTTCTGTCCACTGCGGCATAGGCAGGGGTCTGCATAACCGGGTCTGGATGGGGGAATGATTAACATATAAGGATTCTTGCGTCTGGCAGTTTATATACACGGACATACGCGCAGACAATAAAATTGAATTTTGGCTTCTTTTACGTTTACGAGAGTTAGAAAGCAATCACTGTGAAACAGTGGTTGTTAACCCAAGTCCTAAAGGTGCTAAAGGGGATGATCTACACAAACCTGGCCTAGTCTCGTGCTCTCTCGCGAGATCGAGACTAGGCCATTCTCCGTGACCAAGATGTGCTGTCAGACAGGTACGTACTCTACCTTTAAAACAGTCACTGTTGGAAAAAAAATCGACAGTAACTGGATACATACGTGACTGATGAACCTCTTTAACGATAAAGGTGTTAAGGTTAAATCCCTATCACATCCCGGTTTTGTTCCCTGTGTACATTTCATACGAATTTCCTCACTCGTCTCTAACGAAAAATAGCTAGGGACGTCCTTCAAATAGGACGTTAAATAGAGGCCCGAGTTTGTGCCATACCTTAATCACGCTAAAAGATCAGCCACACTGATGGAAAAGAGCAGGCAGATTTCTATCCAAGTGCAAGACGATCAAATAAATCTCTCTGATATACAACTTATACTGTTCAGTACAAACCTGTTGTGTTACACCATGAGGCGGTTTTCAGGGTAGCCAGTACAAGCAAACAAATCAACGCTTGCAAAATATTCAATACTTACTAGGGTAGTTAACTCCGATGGCATAAAGATCCTTTTCCCCTTTCGGAGGGGGGCGGGGTTTCATGGTGCCCCCGAAATCCTCCAACTCCATCATTGATGTCTCCTTGGGATGAGGGGGAGGAAGAGGCTTCGTGCCGTTGGATGTCGGCATATCTTCTGATATTTTGGAGAAAAAAAGATATGATAAGATGTTATATTGTTATTAGTCAGGGGGTTGACATCATCTTTATTAACATGTAAACGCAACACAATTAAAATCAACAGACAAGATGAGTTTAAAAGACGAAGAAACATATATTTAGAGAGAGAGAGAGAACCCCTACTGATACTATACCAAAGAATGTTAGCCCCTATTGTTATGTAACTAGGTTGTTAAGCTTTATCCTATACCTCTATTTTGTACTTTGTGTAATAGTTGGCATACATTGTATCATGTACAATTTTCGATCAATTAAGTTCTTCTTTTAAAGCCAATAAAATATTTTTTTTCACATACGATCTCGACATATGATCTTTGTTATAAATGATTTTAGATTTTACAGCACAGACATGCATGTGATACAAGCTGGTTCTCACGTGTGTTTGTCTTGCAGCATCGACAGTTCCTTGTCCTGGCTATACAGATCCCGGCCACAACAGTGAGGATAATGGAAACCACCAGAACACCGGTTACCATAGCGATGATGAATACAGGGGGGCCTGTATCATAAATGAAATATAAGTCATTTCGTTTTTCCTTCAAGTATACATAATTACATACAACAAAATTTACACGCTGTTAGATATTTGCTGGTTCGTAAGAAGAACAGTTACTATATATATTCTTACACTCAAATACGACCAGGAGGAAATTCAAAGCCTCCGGATGTCGGCATTAAGATACGTGTTTACGAGGCATGTGGCTAAAATACGAGTTGGCCTCAAGTCTTCAAAGGTTCGTCCATATTTCACAAGAGACAGATAAAGAAGAGTACCTTCTACTACAATGGTGAAATCTCTGCTATCTTCCCCGAACATGTTAGCGGCCTTGCAGCTGTACTCCCCGGCATTGCCGGTGCCCACGGAGTCAATCACGAGTATGCTGTCCGTGCCCATCGCGGTTGCACGTTGTCTGATGCTTACACCACTGACGCGATTCTTACGCAAGGCAGTCTGGCGACCACGGTCATTCCTCCAGAACCAGGAGATCGAGCTGATCGGTGGATCGGCGTTCACTTCACACAGCAGAGTTACCGAGGTTCCCTGGGATGTTCGTATTGTCTCCGGTTCACCACGGATGTCTGGTCTGCCTTTGGTGCACGGTGTAAAGAAGAGGGGAATACAAATGTTTCAGTACCATTGCAGAAATACAAGTCCTATTTGGCCATGTTTCATGAGCAAGAACATCTCGGTTGATTTTAGAAACAGTAAAACTTTACAGGCACCATCAGCGACACTAGGAATTGTTGATCAGTAGGTTCTAACCACAAATTTTGAATCCATACAACAATAGAAAGACAAACTAAGGATGATATGACAAAGCCGAAACAGGTCAATTAGCTCCTTTCCTTTTTATAACAGGAGCTAATGTTGCCAAGCGGGAATTAGAGGGCAGGGTCTCAGATACAGGCTGACACTTGACCCTTGACACTTGACACTTGCAATTTAGCGCTGCATACTGTAAGGCTCGCAATTCAGCCCCTGGCTGCGACGAGAGAGTAGTCGGCCAAACCAATAGATAATAATAATAGAAATATTAGCCAATATGTTATCATTAACACGCAACTAAACACAAACGATAAACTATAACAATTCTATTAAACAAATCCATGATGATTTCTACATACCGATTACGTTGATGACAGCCTGTCTACTAGCGGTCCTAAACCCCAGGCTCTCTGCCACGCATTCATAGTCCCCTTCCGTCTGGTAATCCGACTTGGAAAATCTTTTAGAAAAATTAGAAAAATTACTTGGAAACTGTGATAATCAATGGCTTCAAGTAGACAAAGGTAGCTAGGCATAGTCGAGATTTGATATTGATATACTTTCCCTTTTCGAATATATTTTTTGAAAATGGCAGTTTATTATTGCAAAAATCATTCTCAGCTTAAGGGTCGATTACATTAAAATTTATGATTTACGCGAATATTTCTTAATTAATTATCTTCATACTGTTATTTTGTAGTAAACATCATTTTAACATAACATGTTTTGCGGTCAACACAATTAGGTCAGATGTATCTATTACAATGAACATCATTGGGAAAGATTAATCTCTCTCACTCTAGCACACACATCTTACACACACACATCTCGAGTCGATATATAAATGTATTATTGCAATACTTAGACAAATGTAAGGTTTCGTACCTCAAAGGGTTGCTAAAGTACAGGTTGGTGTTCGTCCGTCGCCATCTTATTTTGGGTTTTGGATTTCCGTCCGCCTTACACTCTAGTGAGTAGTCTGTGTTGCCGAACAGCACATCTACCTTGTCAAACTGTGTCTGTATGGTCGGGGGATCTGAAACAAATATCATATCATAACTATTTCCATTAGAACAGAGCTCTCGCCGTGACCTAAAGTTGGGCTTAACAAACTATATGAAGGATAACTAATCTTTTAATACACAGTGAATTTTATAGTATTTTCTGTCACACTTTTACAGAGTAATTGCGAGGAGCTTTTGTCTTTTTATTGTTGTATGAATTTAAAGTTTGTGGTTAGAACCTGTATGAAATCGAAGGATACACATACGTTTCAGGTCGAAGTAAGAGAGTAGCATGATACCCGTCTAATGAAAATGTGCCTTAGTGTTTCATTCTAAATTTATGTATGTAAAAACTGACAATGCCTCATAGACACAAATAAGAGTAATGTTATATTTGTACCTATGCTGCATACAGAAATTTCTGAAATTTCTTAAAAGCTTTCATTAGAATCATGCAACAGAAAAAAGTGACATCTAGCATGTGAGGAATAAGACAGCTACTCTGATTTACGAATCATTTCGGTATCATACTTACACAAAACATCCAGCAATATTGTAGCGAAGGCATCTGGCTGTATCCCGTTGTCTGCCCGACACTGGTACCTCCCCGCGTGTTTTCTCGATAGTGAAGGCAGGATGAATGACCGCTGTCTGGAAATAAGGAAATGATACAACTTTAAATGCAATAATAAAGATCACAATGTAGCCTTAACTCAGGATGATTGGCGGAAGTGCCATTCATCTAAATAAATATGAATTGAAAAGAAAAGCACTATCAAACACGCAAGAAAACAAAAGATGTATTTTTCTTGCCACCATTTTAAGGTAAGGCATGATATTTCTGGATAGACGGTATAACTTTCGAAGGCCTGGATGGATTGTATTGATATTTGGTCTGTTGGCAGATCTTCATGAGGTATTGATATTATTGGATTTGGGATTCTTATTAGCAGCTTGTTTGTTTTGAAATGACAAACAGTAAAAAGTAATTTATAGGTCAGCTTCCCACATAATAAACGCTGATTTCTAAAAAGTGATGTACACCTTTTTTATTCAAAGAGTAAGTGTCTATGTGAGTTTTATACTTAATGTCTCGATGGCGCGGATTCAGATTGAATACAGATAAAATAATAGACTACCTTTAATACATGTCTGTACGTGTGGTTGACCGTAACAACGTTTTGCGGTAACATATAAAATAAAATAAAAACGATCGCGGAGAACTTAAATCAGGGCAATCGATGAAAAATTTACCTCTGTAAATCTCATACCTCTGCAATATGATTTGAATTCCTAATTTGCCGCGTTCTGATTAGACTGTTATGTAATAAAAACAGACTGTTCTTGAAGTCAAACTTCACTTGCTGCACCTCGGAGGATGACAAATAATGATGATGGTGATTAATATGTAATTGCACATCCTGCCAACCTGCGGAATCATCTTTGGACCAGCAATATGCTAAAGAAACATATACCATCCTTCTTATTCTGCCAGTTTCCGGTAACACCATTTCCGCCTCAAATCTTCTCACTCCACAATGTTCAAAAAACGATAGACGCGTCAACACTTTGATTTATTTCGTCACCTTTCCTCCCCATCTGTCGGCAGATGTCCGTCCAATTTCCTCCACATCATCGCTGCCTCCGGGTTGCTGTCTACAGAACAGCTCAGATTAGTGAACGTCCCCTCCTTCACTCTCACCACGGTCTTAACGGCCGAAACCATGGGTGGGTCTACATGAGAAAGACGCCTTGTAATCAGACATAGCAAAGTAAGTCGTAAAATGCCAAGAAACGTTTACCAATGCATACATCATATTTGTGAGTTAGGTCGTTAAACCCCTTTCCACTTGGACGGCGCTCTTGGGCGCTCTGTCTGCGTCCTATAGCTAGTTTTTGACGTTCAACGAATTCTATAGAAAAGAAACGAATCTTTTTACACTTTGTGTGTTTTGTTGTCTTCTCAGTCACACTTATAACGTTTGTATAATATATACCCAGTGTGAAAGCGAAGGTTACACATATCATATTTAGGTCGCAGGAAGAGCACAGCGCCATCGCCGTCTAGTGGGAAGGGGACTTAGGAGCAACATCGAATGCAGAATTGTTGAAATAGCTTACATTGGACATTTAGCACGGTGGATGCAATTCCCGGCTCCACTAATTCCGGATAACCTTGGTCGGCCTTGCAGGTAAGATTCATCCCGTTGTCCCACTTAGTCAGAACCGGGAGCATCAAAACACTCTGTCCGTCTAAGGTTTTTCTCCCATGGTTCCATCCGTGTACGGGTTGTCGGACAAGGTGAGTCCCGTTGTACCAGGTAAGTTTGGGGGCAGGCCGTCCGCCACTGGAGCGGCAGATGACCCGGAGTGCTTGGCCTACTGTTGGTGGGTCACTTTTTATGATCATCTCTGGTCGCTTGACTGGGGGTACTGAAAATAATGAAACAGAATTTTTTAAAAAATCTTACGCTAATTAGTAATGATGAAAAATATTAGAATTATTAGAAAAAATAATGAAAAAATATTGGAATTATTCAGCTATTCTTTCTAGAGATAATCCAACGAAAAATAACATCTCAATCGTTAGCTATATGCCACCTGATATGATACAATGAAAGACAATATCAGAATATTTAGTTATTGTTTGCAAGAAATATCATTGTTTTTATGTTGCTTGTATCTTTTGCTCAACTGATGTGTTATGACAAAATACCATATAAACTTATCTAGGATGCAAATAACCTAAGAGTAAAATGTTTGTGAGTGAGAAGTAAATAAAGATGTTGGATTAAACCCCTACCATGAAATCTGAGGAGATTATCATCTCATTGAAATGTTTGCTGTTAATATGAAGGGTTCATTCTTCATGTACCACATTAACCTTGCTTATAGCCATCAATAAAACTTACTATTATCCGCGAAAGTTGATTACAGCTGATATGATCTAGCTCTCATGGGGTCTTCTATTATCGTACATGTTAACTCGATAATCATCTTGGCATATTTGTCATTGATGTACTCAATGCACAATGTTCAATTTTAAAGGCATTTTCTCACAACTATGCAGAGAGGTATGCTTTACAAATGTGTCATGTTGTTGTAGTTCACCTTATAATGCGTAGTGGCACAAATTTTTCACCTGTTTTAATGTCAGGATATTTTGGACAGAAGGGGTTTGACAGCCCTTCCGTTTAATGTTTTTGGAGGAAGCACCTCATCGAACACATCGTTCCAATTCTGTGTTCCTTCAAAATAACGGTTCATCCCCAGGATAGGTACTTTTTCCCGATGTTTGAGTTTAAGTTTATTTAGATCCACAATGAGCCTCATAAGAAGCTATTCTTCCTGTGGTCTGCACATTCATATTTACACACCACAGTTAAAAACATACAGAGACATACAAAGCGACAGGAAATAGCAGAAGTAACATAATTCCTTATAGTCAAGAATTACAGTCCAATACTTTGCTAATGCTTGTGCTGTTCCACAACTGTGATATCTTGTACAGAAAGTGCCTTTTCTGAGAGTTTGATTTTGGTTTCTGTAGTCTGATCGTGTTCATTGAGCGTGTTCGGTAGTTGTGAATCTCAGACTGGAATGTGATATTGGCGTGCAGAGCTTTTGGTTGTTTGGTGAGCATTTTACGTTCGAAAGTGTCAAGACTTTTCTGTTGAACTCTGCTCCTTCAGCGAGTCAGCCTAAGGTCTCTAGCATAATGTTCACATGTGTATGTAATGTTAAACAGGGTCTCCCACTTACCAGCTAACAAGAATCACGCGTACGGGTTGAACCGATAGGATTCTACTTTTCAAGCAATGGGAACATCTACATTTACGTGGGAACATTAACGAAAGCTTTACGTGTATGGAATATTATTATTTACCGACGACCGTGAGCCTTGCGTCTGCAGCATTCTCGGCATAAAACGTGCTGCATCGATATATCCCATCATCCTCCTGTTGCACATTCCGGATCTCAAGGTTAAATTCACCAGCGTCAGCGTTGGAATCCACAACGGCATATCTGTGAATGTAATGAAATATGTAAAAGTTATCAAATGTTGATGCATATATAAATCAATGTATTTTCTTGGTGAGCCAGAACCAGGAATCCTGGACACAGGATTATTTCCTAAGAAGAGCAATATGCAATGTATGGTTAATGACCCGCCCTGTATGCAGTGCCATGATTCGTGGCTGATTTCTATAACCTTCGAATAAATGACTGAGCGTAGCTCTCGTTCCCAATGTTTGAACAATGGGGACGATTCCACTTATAACGGGGGTGGCGCACATTATATTTTTGTCCTTTGCTCAAAGTTTACTTGTATTGACGCGCTATCCTTTAAATTACGTATTTCTCACATGCTTATAGTTATGTCAAGACGGCTAGCGTTTTTATTCAACGAATAAACATGCTACAAATTTTAACTAAAAAATGGTATTGTCGAGTGCTCAATGATGGGACTATTTGGATAAACCAACATGAAAAGGGCATGGGTGGTCGAAAGCTTGTTTGTGAGTGCAATATTCATGCCTGAAAATAACGGTAAGGTCATTACAATATCACCTAGGGTCAAGGTCAACCTTCATACAAAATCATATTCGTCAATTCTTTATTCATAAAATAAATTTGTAAAGCATCGTTCGTTCATACCTAACCGACCACTGGAAAGAAAATAGATTGATACATGAAAACATGTTATGACTTGTAGGGCAAAATAGATTACCCTAAGTGATAATTTTAATAGACGATAATTGATGATGGTAATGCACCAAATTGATTTTGAACTTGTGATAATCTACTTATAAGTGATGCATAAGATGATTAGGAACTGTAGCCTTTAAAATGAATATTTCATACTAATCTACAATTTTCTTTTTAATATAAAAATACACAATGAAGATTTGTACTATAAGAAACAATGCAGCCATTAAGAATTATTTTCATGGTTACAATATACATTTATGTGGCAACTTCGGTCGTATCATGTAGGTTTTAATATATCTTTTAAGATGTTTATACGATTACCTTGTGTATCGTGAGTGTACGTTTCTAGCCGCAGATATATGCTGGAACTCCGGAGGTCCGAACCAATTGACCACGTCGTCCGTTCTCAGGTTGTAAAAGGAGCATCTCAGCGTGACAGTCTGCCCAAGCAGCGCTGCCGTGGGTTGAGGTCTCGTTCTATAGATGGCCGCATCAACTGTAGGAATTTCAAACGAAGGGCAGTGTGGTGAGTGGAGATAAGGAGACCCCATTGTGCTTCACAGACGCGCTTTTGAAGGCTGTATCGAGAGTGGTTGGCATGTCTGACCGGGTGATTTCTTAAACCTGTGACTGGAATATTGTTTAATAAGTCTGCATATCTTGATTTTGTCCAGAACGCTATCCGACTAAGTGTAGTTATTACAAACTTAATATCTAGAATAATGCTCACTATTAACAACTCCAACATTTTCGAAAATCACAAAAGTACGATAACAATATAAGACGGGGGCTACCATAGGCTTTCTTAAACTTACGATCCACCGCTCACTAAGTCAAGACTTGCACAATATGACATCACAAAAGTAGTGGATAACTTAGTCCTTAAAAAGACTTGAGTTGACTAATTAAAATCTGGATTTATGGTTAGAATCTGGATTTATGGTTATATTCTGATAAATGAAAGCAGTGTGATACAACCAGACAAATGGACATGGCGTCAAAATTGATAACCCCTTATCCGTAAGGCACCATGTCTACAACAGCTTAACAGATCATCGCCTACCATATGCAGTCTCTATTATTGATTTTTCTTCCCCCAACAATATAATAAAATCACGTTAGCACCCTTTTCAGCCGCACAATGGTACGTCTGGGGACAAAGGCCTTTATTGGAGTCAATAACAGAAGGGTTTATCGGAGTTTTCCTTCCTACCCCAGGGGTGAGGATAAAGTGGTCGATTTCATCTCTGATTAAGATCTGCCAAGCTCAATCACTTGATCGCATCTCCTCAATAACAACAAAGTCAGGTGATACATTAGGATTATCCAGGTCGTTAGTTCTATACAGGCTTAGTTAAATGATATAAAACCGCCTCAAAAGTTACCAGCCAAATTTAACCGGTTACTACAGGTTCATACAGATGACTTTGGTGAAATAAAGACTTATGATGATTGCATTATGTAATTTATGAGTTAGGGTACTGACTGACTGACAGAAACGATTATGAGCTAGGGTATTTGATGGTTAAAGGTTTCTGCGTCTGAGATAAAAAAAAAAGAAAGATAGAATCTCTAAGTCTCGTTCATATGGGCAGAGGTTTAAGCCCGCTCTACAAAGAGAATGGCGAACAAGCTGCGACGACCCAACAGAGTGGATTTCATAGATAACAACGAATCTTTTTCGGCATTTTGTGCTTTATCGTCTTTTAGATATTTTCGCTTTTCGTAGCATTCTTATTATGAAAACATAAGTTTCATGATCGCTGTCTAGAACAGTGGGCCTCACTACATATGCATACAGACCACTTGTAGAACCCAATATTTCGGACAATGTTGTCATGAGCAAGAGTTTTGATATCTAAAAGCATCAATTTACAAAAATCAACAATCTCTAGTCTTATTTTCTATACGTCCAAGTACAGGGAGTTGTAAATGGGTGACTTTTCACGTTAGAACAGCTGCATATTTTAAAGGCCGATCGTTAAGGGCATCAGCGGGTAAGAAAAGACTATTGTGTGATAGGCGGTTTTCTCATTAAGCAGTCAGATCATGTAGATACGGACGTCTCTGCTCATTTGTCAGTTAAGGTTAAGGCTATCATTTACAATCTATGTCTAAAGTGTAAAGGAAACGAACTCCAATTAAACTGATAATGTTTGCCGCTGGCCTTGTACAGTGACTTTCCATTATCGAAGATCGAGCTAAGTCGTTTCGGTGGGGAATGGTAGGATGCATGGCCGAAAATGCAAAGGTCAGTGGTTTGAATCTCCTCACAAGCCGCTAAGACGTGGCTTTCTCGAGAAAGATAATGGATATGAATTTTCGCACTTCACTTCAAATGATTACTTCGGGTGAGGAGATCACTAGGATTAAATGGAGGTTCCTTGCTCGAAAAGAGACTTTAGAAACTGTATTTTACCGTCCCTAACATTACTACACACAGTGGCCAGATAGCCTTGCACATATATTGCCAGTCATTGAATTAATACCAGTTTCACAATCGTTAAGCGTGAGTCTGATTTGAAAGTAAATTATGATTTAAAAATCTAATTTCACTAGGTCTTCCTTAGTCAATCTATATTGATTAAGCGAAATGGAATTTCATTAAAAATGCGTTACTAGACTATGCATCAACAATTGCCAAATCTTCTTTTGTAAATAGCCCATTTCTATGCTGGTCACCTTTACTCCACACATTATGTTTTGAAGATATTTACTGTTATTGAGTTTCATTCCTTGCCTAAGAAGTGGAATTGTACCCTACTGGCGCCAAACCCCCAACTGTGACATTGTTCAGCGTCCCTAAAGGCCTTTGTGGTCAATAACTCGCACTACTTCATAATACCATGACCTGGAGTACCATGCGATAAATGGATAGCTCCGGGAATCAAGGTCACCAACAAAAATCGTTAGTATGATGCGTTATTCCTATGTACCTCATCATTATTGACTAGTGAGCCCTTTTGCATTAAGGTATTCCTTCATGTGGATAAATCACAGCACGTTAATTTTCACCACACTGTTTGTGATGTTGACAGCAAATCTGTCATATTTTCCAAAGAGCTAGTAATGCAGTTGCGATGGTCGTTATTGTAAAATGTAAAAACCTTACCACAGTTGTGTGCAAGAATCCACTTTAAATGACAATGGCAATGGTAAAAAAGCTATGTTCATACAAAAAAATTATTTTACAAAAAATATGATAACAAAACAACATCGCATAATTTGCGCTTTCAAAGCTAGTACATTTTGCTCTAGTCTTTATATAAAACAGTACAAACGCTATTTGTAGATGTTAGTATGAAGATGTGTATACACTTTGTCATGTTTCAAAAACGTAGGCTTTAATGAACATTTTATTCAAACTACAGTTGGTCGATCGGACAATGCAATTGTAAGTAATTCTGATGAAAGGGTTTTTTTTCTGCTAACAAACTACACCCGTTAAGGCCTACATATGACGCTATATACACCAGGGTCAGAAGGATGTGTTACTAATTTCAATGAAGCAAATAGTTTATTTTGGAGCGTTAAAGTTATGGAACGAATGGTAAATAGGCACGAATGGTCTACTTGCAGTTCCAACTAGGCAAGCTGTTAAATTGAGGCCCTAGTAAGGGCCAATAGCCATTATGTAACGGATGCAAGGATTGGCTAAAAATACCCTCATGAAAATATTTTCAGTTCGCGGCCGAAGCTGATGTGATGTCGCAGATATTTTTTTTCCACTTGAAATATCTTTTGAAAGATCTCGATAAGGCTGGATCGTAGACAACAGTTTATTATGTACGACTGTTACTTTAGTCCATATTCCTAATGTATTTGGAATCTGTTGCACGCAGCCTTTTTCCCTAATCGTAAATCAAGGCCACTGGCTGCTTAGGAAGAACCCCCCAAGACTCGGTACTAACAAGATCCGAATTGAGCTATCTCTCTCCTCCATCATTCTTCAAATGGATGGCGATCGCTTTGAAGAACTGCGCTACGTGACTTGTGAGCGAAATTTGAGAGCAGTAAAGCGAAACGTTTTACCATCAGGTAGATGAAACATCTTATGCTTTGGGTTAACTGGTCGACCCTAGCAAGACATTCCAACCCTAGCTATTTTGGTCGAACGCTAGCACTGGCAACGGAGACAAAATTTTTATTTTCTGATCGAGGTGATTTTACAGAAACGTTTACTGAATGTTCTCCTTATTCATGTTGAAATACAAGATTATGCGCATGAAACTATACATCTGTATGATTAGAATAATATGTACAAGATGTCAATGTCCTGGTGCATTGCATTCATAAGTTATTAAACAGTATACATTCCTTTGATCACCTCAGCCGATATCTAACATTCAGGAAAAGAGAATTCCTACCGACCCCAAATTTTTCAGGCCCGTAATCGTTAACACAACATTTTCCCTAAGCCTCACGTTACCCATACTACAGACATGCATACATGCATACTTTCTTACAAGTCCAGTGTAATAGCTGAAATGTTTTTTTTTTTTTTTAATTTGCCTGAAAGCATCAAAATTGTCTGAAAGCACCAGAATGTATTGATATGGAGGTCTCAAAATTTTCAAAACCATAATGTATTTACGGGGTCACATGCCCTAATGATTAGTCAAAGTGACCTTAAATCGGGCAAGTGGATGCCTGTTTAAAAAGATGCACGCAGAATTTTGTTCACACATTTATAATGTGAGATTGTACATGTAGTTTACGCTGTACCAACAATCCCTGTCAATGTATATGTATGTTATGTATAACGCCAATAATCTAGTAGATATATCCCGGATTAAAAATGTTTTAACTGTATCGGTATCTGTCTCTATGTAACCGGTGTAACTGCTCTTCAGCGTAACACACCAGCTTGTCTTTCCGTACCTGAATACTATTACCAACCGTTAGAACAACACATAAAATTCTACATATTAAGCTTCTGTATCTGAGTATATATAGCCGGTAAAACCACCATTTAGCCAAACACACCAGCCGTTACATGCACGCGGGACGGCAGCAGCTGGTATATTACACCAAACGACCTGTCATATATAGCTAGCCTCTGTACATCTAGCAATAAGCATTCTTTTGAGGATACCCTCACAATATACTTGATAGCAACGAGGTCCACCGCACGATAGTTCTGGTGAAACCAATCTCAATTCTGGGTTGATAACTCAAAGGTTGGTACTCAAAGGCGTTGTCATGACTGTTTCTGGTTTCTTTGAATCATAGAAGTCCGTACGTCAACTAATACGTCATACTGCTCTCCAATAACGCTCAAAGGATTATACATGCTTCGTTGGCGGAAATAGAATTCTGTTGCTGGAGTTTTTGAACACGACTGTTGCTGGGTTTGTTGAACACGACTGTTGCTGGGACTGTAGAACACGACTGTTGCTGGGGTAGTAGAACACGACTGTTGCTGGGATCGATTGTAGAACACGACTGTTGCTGGGATTGTAGAACACGACTGTTGCTGGGATTTTTGAACACGACTGTTACTGGGATTGTGGAACACGACTGTTGCTGGGGTAGTAGAACACGACTGTTGCTGAGATTGTAGAACACGACTGTTGCTGGGATTGTAATTTCAGTAACATTGAGAACACTACCATCCAATTTTGACTGATAGGACATCCCGTCCACGTGTCATGCATGCAGCTTCATCGATTAAAACAAAACAATGTATAACATATAACGCTCGATCACCTTTATCCGCATGGTAACCCATATACTTTGTTTTTTAACACAGTGTATTTGGGGATATCGAGTCAACGACGGTGGTTTCAAACTGCAAAATTTTAATGATACAAATTGTGTAATGCAATTTGTTGCCATAGTCTATCGACTTGATATCCTTAAATAATATGTTTTCAAAAACGATAAATACAGGTTAACGCGCGAATAATGGTGAAGTGGCGTTACGTCATAGTAACAGAATTCTTTGGTACATACTAGTCAGCATATAAGATGAAATTTTCAGGTTTTTCACCAGCTCTAATTTCGTTGTCCTTTACAAGTAGGCTTTAGACTTGAAAAATACGATATAGTATTGTTTTCGGTGCAAGAGAAGGTAGTCCGCATTTTGAAGCAGTAGGAGCAGTTGGACGCTATTTACTGTGTCTAGGGTTTCCTTCTCAGTCCAAAGCCTACTATTAGTATTGGTATTTATACGTCCTAGTGGGGTGAGATAAGTCAACCAACGACCTTTCCAAAGAGACCACCACCGATGGTATGTGAGTGGATTCGAACCCGGCATCTCTGCGTTCTGCGTTCAACCTAACCGTTACGCTAACCCGACGTCATATGGAGTTGTTGCTTTCTTCCTATCTGTCTAGAGAGGCTGATATAGAATATTGTAAACAATAATTTTGTTACCTTTGGTAACTGACATTGAAATAAAATCCCACTTACCACGTTTTGTTGCTTGCGAGCGAAGGACCATTTAGAAAAGAAAGTGAAAAAAACTTCATTGTCTTCAGATATTGCTGCACAGACAGACAATAATTGTGCAGGCCTGGTCTAATAACAGACGCAGTGGAGATGATTATGGGTTCGTGCCAGCTGCATAGCTACAACTAGCAATTATCCGACTGTCAAATACTGTCTTTAACTGTTAAACCGCGTCTCATAAATTGAACAAAACTATTATCTAATAGCTACACGTTGATGAAAAATCTAACAAAGGCGCTCTATGTGACATTTGAGATCCTAATCAAATATGGTGTCGATAACGAAACGAATTGCCTATACAGCAAAGCTTAAACATATTTGCATAGTTATGTCGTATTCCAAGTGTTCTGAACTATGCTAAAACAATCACAAAGGAGCTCTGAATAAGAAAAAAACATATCACACTAGCCCCATGTTTGTTAACAACAACATACTGGCCATAGGTTGGTCCCCTATAGTGGGGTCATCCGTAACGCACACGTAAGGCTGGGTGGATAGGAGCACAAACAAATCTTCTTTTTTGGAAACAGTCATATATTATAAATATGGATAGAATACAGTAGTGTCAGCAAGCTGAGGCCATATTTGTAAACTACAAGAACTCTCATAAAATGAGTTTTAAAGAATCTATGCTGAAAGTGTCTCACTTGTAGCTATGACAGAAATAAAATGAATAAGTAAAATAGATAATATGCTAATAAAAAGTACTCAAGCCAATGGCTAGCCATGTGTTGCAAGATAACATAACACGCATATGCTAGCACATATGCCGCTTTGCACCGATCAGTTTTGATTTGGCTATGTTGTAATTTTCTATGTAAAATACTGCATACATCCTACGACATATTCATGTGTAACGTAGTGTCATTTCATACGAACGTTGGTCGGAATAGCGAAAAAAAAATTATTCAAAACTATTTCAACAGAAAGTGCGCTTAAATATTTTAGCTTTCAACAAAACTGTAAGTTATCGTTACCCGACTTTACAAAAGAAAATTACAATGCAGAAGCCTATAATCTTTTAGCTTTCCGTGCGAACATCAGAGGTGGAGGAATATAAACATGCCGACCAAGCCCACGCACAAGCTACAATTACCATTGGGTTTAAAACACAGTGATTCCACGAAATACCCTACCCTTGGTTTTCTCTGAATGCATGAATAAGGTCACGTCCAAGAGAATACATCGCCCGGCAGGGGATAATGAACTCCCCCATTTCCTTAGAGACACGTGTAAAGAATATATGAACCCATGCGGTTTTGTTATATGGGAAGATGTGTCATTAATTGATTTAGCCGGCAATCCGACCTTTCAAGGGTCATAAATAGACCTAGATGCCGGCAAACTTGCAATCTACAACGCCGGAGGAATGTATCCATCAAAAGCATCAGCGAGTTACCAAATGTTATCACCTCATCAGACGTCTGCGAGACCGACAAATTGTCCGTAAGGGAAATCAAGCAATAATTTTCCGATCCAAATGGTGATGAAATATCAGAGGGAGTCAGGCGCCGGCCTGATACATCGGTAACGTGGTGTTCACGAGCGGACAGGCTGTACGGGTAAGCCTCTGGAACTAAGCGGAACGTGTACAATTTATCCGTCGGTATCAAGGATGGAAGTAATAAAAGGACAGGTGGGGTTGTCTGGTAATACCCGAGACTAAAATGCAGCTAGCACGTACTTCATCCATCAGCAGTATCAGTCCGTTACGGTAAAAAGGATGGCTGTCAATATGCAATGGTTACAAAGACAAGTCTTTACATGTTACGCTACGTCTCCACATTTGAAGATGCTCTATGGTTGAAATTCTTTAGTTTGTCAGGGAATTCCAAAATATAAAGGCCAAGGGCACACAGAAACTCTCCAAGCAGCTATAGCTTGCAGTTTGCCACATTACACCATGTGAACAAAATAACGATTGCCACAGAGAAATAAGCGCACCATAAGAACCTCAGAATGCGAATTCGTCAAATTCTAAACCGTCTAAAGAGCCTTGGTCCAATCTTTTCGAAAACTGTTTATGAGAATGATAAACCGGGGTAGAAAATATAGCGCAACTGTTACAAAAACATGACATATTCAACCTCAACATCCTTGAGCATAAAGTACACAGGTACTCACCGTCATGGGTTGACAGCCTTAGTTGGACAAATAGCAACATCAGAAGCACAGCCATTTCTGAAGTCCTCGCTATGTACGTAAAACTACCTCTTCAAACCGCCATCTATGAGAAGGACTTCTTCAACTACCGGCACTGCGACAGCGCCGTGAAATTTAAAGACCAAATGTTCGCATTCTGTGCACTTGCGCACACGTTACTGCGCAGCTGAGTCGATTCCCACGCCTCTAACGCGTATGAAATCGGACAGATTGCAACAGAGGTGGCAGACCTTGATCGCTGAAAGTCACGGATCATCACTGCGTGACTTCCGGTAGTCCACTAATGGCAAACAAGGTGACTGTTACACGAGGAAGGTAATATGCTTTACAGAATTGGAAATGTATTATTCCTCCTTAATCTAATTTTCAAAGCGTGAAGGAGCAAACGTGGAAAATATGTATGCAGCAGCCAAGGCCTTTTCATCCTTCAAATGTTGAGGTTGATTGCGGGTCAGGGCGTGCTTTAGACCGTTTGACTGTACCAAACCTTATGCAGAAAGAACGTGGGCGTAATAACATGTAAGACTGGGAAAAGAATTAAGAAACAGCATGATGTTTTGCAAATGAACATGTTTTGCAGAATTAAAAAAAAATATATATTTTTGCGTAACCTAGTTTTTTTATCAAACTGACGTTTCAGATACTGTCACCTTCCTTCCAATTCAGATTGGTTCACAATGTACTGCAGTGTAGGTGTCGCTGCTAACAGATGCGGTCCCAAGCGCAAAGTATTTACAGTGCGAGATGTAACAGTAAGAATTGCCGTGAGGAAGGTGACAGACGGTCACCAAAGCGACAGTAATGCCTAGGTTACACATAGCCGACTTTGGCTCCCGAACACTAGCCGACTCTTAGCCGACCCAAGTCGGCAGTAGTTCTGGAGTAGTCTGACCAGTTTAGGCCACGCCTATTTTTTAGCGCCGAACATGTCCCGAACACCTCCCGACCAGTAAATGACTTACTCCCGACTGTGTCCCAAATGCTAACTAACCTATCACCAACCATCCCGACCTCTAGCCGCAGACTGCCGAATCACTCCTGACTGATCCCCAACCGATTGCCGACCCTTTTTCGACTTGAAATAGACATAATCAGCGATTTTCAAAAGAGTGCTCATTTTCGTTTTTAATCAAGATTGTCCTTTGTTCTATTTGTAAACATCACCAAGAGATCAAATTCAGATCACATATAGCTCCAGTGCGGCATTTATGGGTCTTTTGTTTTTGGCTGGATGTCGGTCGTGTGAAGTTCGGGAGTGATTCGTCTACGTTCTGGCAATAGTCTTTTTTGCTTGGGAATGAGTTAGCAGAGATTTGTCTAAGGTCTTGGGGTGAATCATTGGTAAGTTGGAAACAAGCTGGGAGTAAATCAGCAATGTTTATGGCGTGGTTAAGAATTAATTTGACTGCTGACTTACTCCCGAACACCAACCGAACACTAGCCGACCGTGCCGAACACCAGCCGACCACCAACCGACCCATTCCAGAGTTGCCGTTCAGAGCCGAATGTTTTGAACATTTCAAAACATTCGGATGGAGCAGCCGAACACCAGCCGACTCAGCCGAACGCCAGCCGAACGCCAGCCGACTCAGCCGAACGCCAGCCGACTACAGCCGACTAGCTCCCGAATCACTCCTAAACCATAGTCGGGAGAGAGTCGGGAGCCAAATTCGGCTATGTGCAACCTAGGCATTAAAGAGGACACTAGACTGTGTACAAATAATTCTCTGTTATACCGTATCTTGCCAGAATGATATTTATGTTGCTCCAAAAGTAATGTGATTCAAACATCTAGTGAAGGACGCTGCAATAAAACATTACCAAAGCAGTTCCAGCAGGGTTATCACGGAGTATCGTGGTTATCGGAAAACCATTAATCAGTAGAATTGGAAACACGGGTTGCAACTTTAAAATTCAGGCAACGTTCTACATTTACTGTATATGTTAACTGACAAAACTCGTACCCCTGACTGTGACTGCCATTTTGATAACCCAACACTGTCGAAAAGAATCGGCTTATATATTGAACGTGGCTTAGTTATACCCAATAGGCATAAATGGATAAGGTTGGCGCTGAGAATGGATTGAGGATAATACCAGGATTACTGGTGCCGGCATGCAGGAAGTGAAAGAAAGTGACTGAGGGCACGGATTAGGTACATAACGCGGCTTAGTGATGTTGCCAAGGTGACCCTCTCCACCTCTAAAGCACCCAACGTTTCTGGATTCATAAATCTTTATAGATCTTGACCTACTCGTGCAATGTTAATGTCGTTCACGCTCCGGAATGTTTTCTGCGCTTCCTGTACGTGACCTCAAACCTGGCAATTACGATTTGTCAAAGTCCTATTTTCGTTCTCCTTCAGGCTACGCATTGCTAAACCCATTTATCTTCTACAAAATAAAATTTTTGTGTAAAAAAAAGAAAGAGATATAAGATACCTATATTCTAATGCGTTTTATCCGGTTTGATAGCGATAATGGATATATCTTGCTATATCGAGGGGTTGTCGCCGATAGATACAACAGGAAAAATGCCGTTAAACCCTAGAACAGAGAAATATAGTTTATTTCTACGAGGAGACATTTACCAAGTAAGTAAGAAAAGTTTCAGAATTACTGGTTGTACCTTTACCCCAACGTCTCAACAACATTCCACACACGTTTTGCAACACCTTTTGAAGTTCAACGCCGCATAAAGAGGAGGCGTTCAATAGAAAACGGCCTGCTCTTTAAGGTTAATGTCACGATTGACATGAAAAGAATACCGTGTGTGCATAATTCATTGTTTCGACAGATCAAGCTAAGGAGTAATTGCACGATCCAACCTTCCCTTACAGCTAATTGCGGTCACAGCATTCATCAAGTCGTTACTCTTCTGTCATGACTAAAAGTTCATTTTGAATTAACACTTGGCAATCCCTTCCTGACATGAGAAGTTGATGTTTAACATATAGGTGCGTGAGACAGTCAGGGGAGACAGTAACTGGTGCATAAAACAAAATTTGCAATGCCAAAAGAAAGCAGAGAGGCATACTGTAACTGCATGTAAGTTCGCGGGGATTTAAGTTTGCGGTAGAACCTTGCACTGTAGTCTCTTACTGCATGGCAAAATGTTCGCGGTTGTTTTAAGTTCGCGGTGAATTAGCGATGCAAAACCGTGAACATAAAACATTTAAGTACGCGGGGATTTAAGTTCGCGATAGCATTATGCACTGTAGTCTCTTACTGCCATGGAAAAATGTTTGCAGTGGTTTTAAGTTCGCGTTGAATTGTCAACGCAAAACCGCGAACATAAAACCACCCCAAACATTTCTGCATTTACAGTAGTATTGTTATACTCAGTATAACATAAAATAAATTTAATGTACGAAATAACCGAGGAACATGTCGGTGTTATTTTGTTTGTATGCAAGATTATTTTGTCAATACAACCTCAGAATTAAACTATAGCAAGGTATGTAACAGTTGTAATATTATATAGTTTAGTCGATATATTTGATGATCAATTGACCTAAATGATCAAAGAACTACTAAAAAGATTTACTACTAAACAAATTCTGTAATATACCATAATTGCCCTGTATACGTTTGGATTAAAAAAGTATAAGGTCTTTTTTTTCAGATTCACAAATAGCATGGCAAGTCACACTGCAGTTTGCTAAGTTATTACGCACTAATCAAAATGCAGACTTCGTATAACGTACATGGTTTTGACTCATTGAAACACTTTTGTTGTCTTTGCGACCTGCGACAGTAAAAGCGAAACACGTACATACCCATACTGAGATGAGGGGGGATACAAGCTGAGCCACGTTTGGGACGGCATTCTTGCTGCTGCAGCGCCACCTACATCGGCTATAAGTAGCAGCAAGAAGTAGTTTCCAGTCATTCTACCCTGATGATGGTGTCTGATAGACATCGAAACGTCGGCAGTACTGTCTGGTTGTGCCTAAAGAACGTACTAACTCTATTTGAAATGACAACTTAGATTTAAAGGTTTTTTGATAATATATATGATCATTTTTTTTTCAAACTTTATTCAATATTTCAGCATAATACACAATAGCTCATACATGTACATCATTGGAGCACAATAAAAAAACATTAACATGTGGTATAACAGGACTGGGTGAGAGAGAGAGAGGGATAACAAGCGTTGACCATTGGTCTGTGATTGACTCAACAGGTGTATCTAAGGGATATCTATCATTGGCATATTGGCAATTTTAGCTTAATATATATGATCATAGTTGGGTTTGCATTCGCACATACATATGCACGTAAGGTCTTGTCGCTCAACTTGTTAACCAGAGGTACAGGGTTCGAACCCTTTTATGCTACCGATCTTGTGTCCGTGAGGAAATTATTTGGGACAATTTTCCCAACGTCACTAAAATGCTTTAAATGGAATTGTCTTGTATTCGGAGAGCCACACCTCTAGCACTTAAAAAACCCATCACACGTATCAAAAATGGACTTAACTCCAAACCAGCATCCAAGAAATTCAACATTGCATGCTGGAATGTGCGCACTTTATGTCCGGGCTTCAACACCCTGCCAAGTGCACAGGCACCAGCGCGAAAGACTGCTCTGCTGGATAGAGAGCTTTCTAGGCTCAACATAGACATTTGTGCTCTTTCAGAAACCCGACTTGCTGAGTCCGGTCACATCCGAGAAGAGGAATACACAGTATTCTGGCGTGGTCTACCCGCTGACGATCGTAGGCTCCATGGAGTAGGCTTTGCCTTAAAGAATAGCCTATTACCCTTCATCACCCCCCCCGACGTCCACAAGTGAAAGGCTCATGTCAATGATGCTCAACACGTCCTCGGGACCGGTCCACCTGATAAGTGTTTATGCACCCACTCTACAGGCGCCTGAAGACGTAAAAGACTCTTTCTATCACAGTCTCCGTAACATACTTGTGAATATCCCCTGTAAGCACCCAGTGTATGTTCTTGGTGATTTTAATGCTCGAGTTGGAGCTGATCACAACTCCTGGCCCCGGCAGATTGGAAACCACGGCATAGGTAAGGTGAACGACAACGGCCAGAGGGTACTAGAGCTGTGCGCTGAACTAGACCTTTGTGTGACCAACACCTACTTCAGCGGTCGTGAAATGAAGAAGGTATCCTGGCACCATCCACGATCCGGCCACTGGCACCAACTGGATCTCATACTGGCCCGACGTAAGCTGCTCAACTGTGTCCATCATACTGCTTCAATGCACAGTGCGGACTGCGACACAGATCACGCTCTCATCCGGTGCAAGGTCCGCCTGACCAAGCCAGTGCGTCCAAAGAACAACACCCCCCAGCCACGTCGTATCCCAAGAATGGAAACAAACAACATGAACGATCCGGGTCTGCTTGAGCTATTCGAAAAGCACTTACAGACGGCTTTTGACAGCCTGGTAGACGACAGCACTCCAACCTGCGACGAAAAATGGTCAAAACTACGTACCGTCCTACAACAGGCAGGGAAAGACACGTTCGGTCTCAAAACCAGGAAGCAGCCAGACTGGTTTCTAGAAAACCTAGACAAGATCGGCCCTGCTCTGGACGAGAAGAGGAATTCCAGACTGACCTTTGTTAACACACCCAGCCCAGAGAACAAAGCAGCCATGAGAAATTCTCGAGCCAGAGCACAATGCGTCCTTAGAGAGACACAGAGGGAGTTCTGGGCCAACGTCTGCTCAAATGTCCAAAAGTGTGACGACCGCGGGGACATTGCTGGTGTCCATGCTGCCCTCAAGTCTGCTCTAGGACCCTCACCTCGACTGACTGCTCCCCTGAAAGACCGCGAGGGCAACATCCTGTTGGAGAAGTCTGACCAACTAAAACGCTGGGTTGACCACTTTAGCTCCCTGTACAGCGACCCTGTACCGTTCGACAACTCTGTGCTCGACGCCATAGAACAACTCCCTGAAATGGCATACCTCGATGAGGATCCCACCATGCAGGAACTTGAGAGCGCCCTGAAGGTCTTGAAAAGCGGAAAGGCCCCTGGGAGTGATGGCATACCTCCAGAACTTCTCAAGCTCAACGTCCCCGTCTTAAAAGATCTTTTGCTTGACCTGCTGCTCTCGTGTTGGTACAAAGGTCATGTCCCACAGGATCTGAAAGACGCAAAGCTGGTGACCCTTTTTAAGAACAAAGGGTCCAGACAAGACTGCGACAATTACAGAGCCATAGCCCTGCTCAGCCTGGTCGGTAAGCTCTTTGCCCGTGTTATCCTGAAGAGATTACAGGTACTTGCTGAACGAATTTATCCTGAATCTCAATGCGGTTTCCGAAAGGATCGGTCCACCATCGACATGATTTTCACCTTTCGCCTGCTCCAGGAAAAATGCATCGAGCAAAACAGACCATTGTTGGCTGTGTTTGTAGACCTATGCAAAGCTTTTGACGCTGTCAGTCGCGAAGGCTTGTACCTGGTTCTAAGTAAGGTCGGCTGTCCTCCCAAACTCTTGGCGTTCATCAAGGCTTTCCATGATTGGATGCTAGCCAGTGTAGACTTTGAAGGTGATTTATCCCAACCATTCACTGTGAACTGCGGGGTAAAGCAAGGATGTGTACTGGCGCCAACTCTGTTTGGCATCTTCCTATCCACCCTTCTACGGATTGCCTTTCCACTTCCTGGAGGCATCGCTGTTAGCACCAGAAGTGATGGAGGTCTCTTCAACATTGCCCGACTCAGGGCGAAGACAAGATCCATCACAGTGTTACTACGTGAACTCATGTTTGCCGATGACGCCGCATTGTGTTCCCACAGAGAAGCAGAACTACAATGTATGTGCGATGCTCTCAACGACACCTGCGGCAAGTTTGGTCAGACAGTGAGCGTTAAGAAGACGGTCGCATTCTCCACCAATGCACCCCCTCCGCACATCACCATAAATGAGACTCCCATCAAGACGGTTGAGGAATTCCGCTACCTTGGTTCCACTGCCTCTTCTTCTGGAAGTCTAAACCGTGAAGTTGACACACGAATCGGTCAGGCAGCCAACCTCTTCGGTAAGCTAAAATGTCGTGCTTGGGATAACAAGTATCTCACGATCCACACCAAGGTGCGTATTTATCTGTCCTGCGTACTGTCTGCTCTCCTTTACAGCAGTGAAGCCTGGGCATCACACGCCAACGTCGAAAGGAAACTCAACAGCTTCCACCTCCGGTGTCTCCGCAAGATTTGTGGGGTCACTTGGTCAGACAAAGTCCCAAACCGGGAGATCCTCAAAAGATGCGGCACTACAACCCTGTACCCAATCCTGAAACAACGCAGGCTGCGATGGTTGGGTCATGTCTCCCGCATGGGTCCATCACGTCTACCACACCACACCAAACACTGTACGGTCAGCTAGCAGATGGCAAACGTGACAGGGGGCGCCCAAAGCTCCGTTTTGTGGACGTCTGCAGGCGCGACCTGAAACTCTTCAACATTGGTTCTGACTGGGAGCATCTAGCCCAAGACCGCACTGCATGGCGGCACAAACTCCACCAAGGTGCCAAGAAACTTGAAAACGACCTGGAGACGAAGGAAGCTACTAGAAAGCAAAAGAGACAGAATCCATGCACAACAAGTGCCTTCGCGTGCTCAACCTGCGGCAGAATGTGCAGGAGTCGGGCCGGTCTAGTCGCACACCACAGAGTCCACGTGAACTGATCGTCCGGCAGGATGAAAAGGACAGATGATGAGGATCCCTCCCTATGTAACTGAATGAAACAAATCAGTCTGAAATCTTCAATATAAACTTGGTGTATGACGCCATGAGTCAATCAGATAAAATCCATGACTGTAGTTTACTTGAATGTACTTACACGTGTTCTTTTTATGATTTTGTTTTATGGCATATTTGCCTGTGGTTCGATTTTATTTTCAAATTTGATATTTTATGAGATCTATGTCTTCACGACTAAACTGCAGTGATGGCAAGCGGCTTGGCAGAGTATTCCACATAGCTGACAGGTTGCTCATTAATCTGGAAGGTTTTCTAATAAAGTGATAAAGGTTTAAGACTCAAAATCCTATCTTCTAAAATCTGTCATATCTTTTACGATTAGACGAGGGTAATGCATGACTGGTAGACGCTTTAGGTCTTTAGTGTATTACTCCTCGTAAGTCTAAGATTTTGATTGAGATATCTTTAATGGTGAAGTTTGTCACCAGTGTGTTCATTAGGGAATACCCCTTCTCGTTTACTGATTGACTTTGCGTGTAAATATATTGGATGTGAGAAAACGTGCACGCAGAAGGTGCGTCATATTGATAAGTTAAATCCACTCAAATCGTGTAGAACCCCAACTCTTTTTAATAAATGCGATGAGAGTCTGTAATTAACATATTTGAATTGTTGTTCTCGTCAAGCCCTGAACCCACATTTAATATTTTGTCTTCTTAGTGTATCAAACAGTATGAAAGGTAAATAATCTGTGACTGGAGGGTAACCTCCATCGACAGAGCATTGTAATCAGTCATGTGTTCAGTGTTCGCATCTATATCTGTATGTTCTGTTCGCCGCATTCGTATGTGGTTTGGCATGTCGTCTGTACTCAGTTGCGCGATGATGCACCTTCGTTTTTTCACGGAAGCCGTTGTTATAATCTATGTGATGATTTCAGAAATCATCCCTATATTTTCGGTATTGTGGAACATGCAACGTAGTTTTGACGTTTGGTAATCAGCTTATCTACAAGCAGATAGGGTGGGTTATGGGATTGTCTAATGGAAGAACAGCTGTCGCGGTTGAGCAATCCATCAACAATTGTTTGACTCTGGCTGAATTGAACATATGTTCGGGGTATTATGTGTGATGTAAAGACGACAATTGACGCCGTGGACCAACTGCTTGGAGTATTCCTGACAATTTTGATTTTCTTTTTTTTCATTTGGTGTCGTTCTTTAGAGACGCTGATTTTGCTGTTGATGCGTAGAGGATTGCATTTTACTTTTGACTGTAATCCGTACATTAGCTTTTAAGTACGGTTTTTAAGTCGATGTGATGTGTACTGTATGCAATATAGACACCATGTCACCCACCGCAGAAAACAACAAAACCAACATTTTTGATAAAGAGGGTGCATTTTCATTTATCAAGATAATTCATCCCGCTATCAAACAGATTTTTGCTCATTTCTCTATCTAAACGTTAAACTAACAGGATACCAACATGACGCATTCTCCCCAAAGTGTATTTTCCGTACACTTATAGCTTTTCAAAAGGTTATTATTCGACAGGATAAACAATTCAAAACTTAACAACTGAGCATATCAAGCATTGAAAATATATAAAATCTACAGTATAACCTAAGCCTAATTGAAGCCATAGCATGATTAACACATTTGTATTTAGTATGCATAGTACATACATTCTTTGAGATTATTAACGTTGACAATAATTGATAGCAGGCTGCATTCCTATCACTAAATGACAGTCCGCCCTCTTCATATGACAAATCGGAATAATTCAGAAAGAAGAGTTCTAGAATGCTTCTGGTAAACAACAAATAAAGAGAGAGACATAGAGCGATTACAGCAATAACATCGTGGTGAATTAACGACAAAAGTTCGTAGAAATTTATGTCAATGATAATAAAACGGTAGTACAGTTAATTAAAATGCCGTGAAATCGTCTGTTTGAAATAGTTCGAATACAGTTTTTCATAATTGAATAAAGACAAATACAGCAAGTTTAGAACATACAAATGCAAAATAAGCGAATAAGTTTATAAATGCAATTTTGACGCAAAGGACAAATAAATGAATAGAAATAAATGGCAAAGGCGAATGCACAAATGACTAATATTCTTAGGTTGGATCCTAACCATTAAAAATTTACATATTCAAAAAAGCAGTATACTAACAGCAAGCCTAATTGCTTAAACTGTCGTTCACTTGAAAATGATAATCTAATAGCGATTCTATGTCGATACGGAACTCTATTAAGAGATAATTCAGAGATCTGACGGTACAAGGATGTTGAAAACCTGTTCCTCTAAAGAAATACGTTTGCAGATGTGTTGTTTGAATACCACCGGTAGATTTGACACTGCACATGAAAACCGCCATATTCTCATTGACAAAATCATTAAGATGTACCAATGATTATCAGGATTACAGTAGTACCAATGGGCGTTAGTTTAGTGAACACAAAGGCACAGAAGGTATCAACCGTTCAGAAGAGAATACAATCCGTACCTGAAACCTTGCTAAAAGCTGGCTGCTATGTTTATAGCGACTTTCTACAGTAAGACGAGTTACTCTTTGAAAACATCATCGACCTTCTCCTTGTTACTGTCTATACGCATGGTTTCAATGTGCATTATCAATTCCACTGGATGTCATAATACTGCTAAATTGCCTTATTGTTAAACTGCTTTATTGTTGACTGTACTTTATGCAACAACGAAAGAAACGTCCTTATTGAAAATATACGACATAATGTTCCCTAATTTTCGATACTTGAATACCACGGAAAAAATCATATTTCTCATGCAATGAGATAAACCATACTTTATTGATTCAATCTGTGCTTATGTTTAAAACTATTCTAAGAAACGAAGAGAAGTTGAACTTGTACATACTAGAATGTTTTAGCATATTATGTAGAGGTGATAAGATACTTTTTTTTTAATATCAAAATTGTACCTTATCACGACCTGTATTTAGCTTGTTTGAGCACAAATGTACAATAAAGGTCTTTCATTCATTAAAGAAACATTGTCATCGGGGTTATCTCAAGACTGTTTAAATGCATGAATATCTGTGCATTCCTCAGGAATGTTAAAGGTACATTGGTGCATCCTTTTGAACCACTTTTAACTCATAATTTTTTCTCAGGTGGCGATTTTATGTAATATACCGTAGACGGGGCAAGGCCTGGCATTTAATGTTTAAATTCGATATACCTCCAGGAGGAAAACACACGCTTTTCAGTTCACGTACGCCGCACGAGCAAACATGAGGCCATGTAATGATTCCAGACTTGCTAAGCTTAATGCTAATTCATGCCTTCCCAAGGCACCGACATAGACAAGAAGGTCGGGCAGCGCAAAAGATTCATTTGTATCCATCCGCTAACCATGTTTTTAAAACTCTAACAAAACCCATTTATTTATGTTAACGTTTCATTTTAATCAATTGTTTATTTCCAAATCCGATCCAGCTCTTGTAATAGTGAGTACTTTTTTGTTTCTAAATAAAATGTTGATAAAGACGCGCTCATAAATGGATTCATATTGTCAAACCTCGACATTCTGGTTGAATTTTCCTTGCCAGAATGTTTTTTAAAACCATTAGGCAGGCGACCACACTCTCTATAGCATGTCTCGTTAACAATTTACTTTGGCAGTCTATATAAGATCTATATTGCACCTGTGATATGAAAAAGAAGCGCAACTGCGTAATATTCCAGAGCGTCACACCATATGGTGGATACCTATTATCATTAATGGCATCAGAATGGATTGCTGTGCATGCCATCAAATTGCACAAATCTGTATGAAGTATGGGATTCATTTCAATTGAGTGTGTGTTACGACGGGAGGTATGGCGATGGAGTGTAAAATGGGGATCCAGGCATATAAAATCAAATCTACTTAAGCCCCAATCATGAGTTATTAATGGATTAGAGGATCAGACGGAATGTTCTGGCCATCCTTAGGGGTATCACAAGATATAAACTAGAATGATGCTGTAGATGATTAGCAACCTATCCTCACCTCTATTACATCGGTAACATTCAACACATATTAGTGTCACATCATGACAATCTAACGATGTAACATTCATTCCAGGTAGCGTCACATTTAGCTTTATTAAGTTTTGTGACGTACGAATCATATTCACATTTTACCAGAACTGATGCATTTTGTTGTTGCAAATATATTTCAGCTGCAAAAAGGTGAAAATGTCAGGAATATGATCTAATATCTCCCTATTAGGGAAGGTTATCAACATGCTTCACATATACGAATGTTATCAACATGCCTCACCTATACGCGCAGAATGAAATAACCTCAGGTGAAGATTTTGCAACAAGCAATGATGTAGTTATTTAGATCTACTCCAGTTTTACGGCCTGCTTCAGGCGATGTGGCAGAGTAATAACATCTCTGTGCAAGCCAGCTTGACTGGTTACCCACACGAAACCCATTAAACAGCATAAGGAATACATAGCATACTCGTACTTCCAGTGACGAAACAAAACTGCTGTATATTTGGATACCGATTAAATGAATGCCGATGTTGAACAGGTAATACAACTATTCTTAAATGTCAAGAAAATTCCCTACATGAGCTGGAAAATAAGGTAAGGTGATTTCTAAAACAACATAGAATGGCTCAAACCTAATGCCTGTGCGAGTTGATGTTAAAATAACTGCAGTCTAAAAATCCCCAGTTCGTACTTATTTCTAAATATTTATCCTTACTTCACAGAGAATTGACAGCAAGCTTTATTCTAAGCGCAACACACGGCGCTTGTTATCTGTTGTTCTCAGATTCAGGTGCAATGCTAAGATTGAAGTGATCCCCAGGCGATCTGATGCGGCTTTTCCACAACTCCGGTCTCCCATTCCTCAACACCTGGTTCCTGCCGGGTTAAGCTCGGGCAAAATTGGGCAGATGGTGCAGGCGCCAAGTGGAAAATTGGACTGAGCACGCTAGAGAGTAAAAAGCTGCTGAAACAGCGATGTGTATTAAGACTGAAAACAACCCTCCGTGGCATTGTAAATCATATCTGCATTCAGGCAGACGCGATGACAAAATGGATTTGTGCATTGCCGGAAGATATCAGAGCAGTGGAAACATGCGATGCCATCAGATATCAGACTATCGTTAAACTTAAACTTATTTGCGTGACTCTTTCTTTGAGTCGGATTCGCTGAAAAGAATGACTCTAATTTCATGCAATTACCGTCTTTTAACTCCTTTAGGCAGTAACGTTGCCAAACCATTCAGCTTTTCGTGCTCTTGGTGAGATTGTGCTTACAGTACTTCGGTAATGAGAACCAATGCCCGTCTTTGGAGGCACACGGCTATTGACTATTTCTTTGAAGTAATTACCACAGAGAATAGGCAGCGATTACGGTGGAAAATGGGGCCAAAGAAGCTCAGCACCGTGCCATATGGACAGGGTAAATGGGGTTTGATTATTACGTGTTGTATCGGACGACCAGACTACAATGGTTTATGAGTTATGGGAGCCAGCAAAGGGTCGTGAGCACCGTACCTATATTGGCGCAGGACAAATTGAGTTATTTGTCATTGTGCATTGTAAGTTGCTTATAGCTACTGACTATTTGTCTCATTTTATGGTTATTCCAGATAATGTTGTGTTCGTGATTACTAGAATAACGATAGCTGCTGGTGGAAAATACTTTAGGCATTTCTTTCGAGCCAATTCCATTTGTATTCATGATGGCGTACAAATGGCACTAGCCTAGCAGCTATGGTAGTTTTTGTGGAGCTTTTATATCTAACATTTGCAGCAGTTAACTAAGTATTCTATTAGACGATAAGTTTCCATGCTTTCGATATTTAAATATCATTCCTCATTCAATTAGACAAACTATGTATTCTAAACTCCACCTGCAGCTACATTACAACTGCCTTAAGAAGCGAAAAGAAATTTAACCTGTACATACTAGTACTAGAATACTTTAGACTTCATAGTCTTAGTCATGTATCACGCCCTATGTTCATTGTACATCGAATCACTAGATGTATCCTATTCACCTTGAACTTTACTTAGCTTGTTAGAAAGCAAAAACGTACAATAAAGGTCTTCATTCAATTATGTATGTATTATTTCATTTTGTATATCGGCAGAAAAGTAGGATGTTTCATTAACAGTTATTATCACAATAAGTTGTCACGACAGAGATCTTGGATTTCTCAACTGACCTTGATGAGACAGTGTAATAACCCATTTCAGTTTTAGTATTACGTTCGAAGTAAAAATTGACTGATCGCTTCAGAAATATCGCTTTTGTTTTGTTTTTAGTCATATCTTTTTTTAAATTGTGAATGCTATTCTAACCGTAAAGTGAAAATGGTACAAACATTTTGCGAGTTGACAGCGCGATCGCCTGCTATTGGACTAACGTCTTAACTACTTCTGTCTATAGATAACCTAGGCTGGTAGGCAGAAGAAATAAGTGACGGTCTCACATGTATATTTGCTGTAAACAAGATAAGACAGTATACCGCTGCAGGTATCTTTTAACGATACCTTTGGGACAGTTTTGCTGCTGACAAATTAAAATACTTGTGAACAAGAAAATGTTACTCTCCAAATGGATGTGGTGAACGCTAGGAGGGCAAATAATAAAAATACCGTAAATGCAGAAATGTTCGCGGTGGATTAATGTTCGCGGTTTTCGCGGCGGCTGCTTCACCGCGAAATTAAAACCACCGCGAAAAGTCCATTTTCCCGCTACCGCGAAATTAAATCCTCGCGAACTTAAATGCATTTACAGTATATGATGGCTGCATGGTAAAAGCTGCAAGTGACAATTTCAGGGTTTATGTATGAATAGCTATTATAAATATTTTTTTTTACCTCAACCGGAAAAAAGAACACAACTCTAAAAATACTGTATGAAGCCTTAATGAATATCCAACTAATTTCAAGTCATTACGCCAAGTCATTTTGTAGTTATTACGTGTTTTAAAAATCAGTATATAGGTATATAGTAGCGAAAAGACGAACTGCGAAAGCATAAATAAAAAAAACTGTGAACTGTGTAGGTCATGTTTCTGATGCCGCGAAAAAGCGCACATATTTTCAAAATGTTTGCAGATGATATCCTTTATTTTCCATATAAAATTACGTTTTCCTTCTCTCTAAAGAAACTTTACTATGGGTTGCCTGCAAAGTTAAAAACTCAATTATTTGAATTCTTAGATATATTTATAAAAGACTGTGAGCTTTACAGCTATGCTTTAACTCTGGGTGAGTCCAGAAATTACCCTTTATACTAAAGTAGAAAATTCACTGTAACTTTTAAGTTATAGTTAGCTTTAGGGTTCTTCAAGCTAACTATAACTTAAGTAACGAAGACTTTGATCTTGAGAATGGAAGTAAATTCTTCACGTGTACGCTTTCTGGCAGACAGAGATGTTAATTCAGTATGTTGGAGACTGTCGTGCGTGGGACTAGTCAGGCAATTCGTAAATGCTATTCTCTCTGGCAGGTGCCCACGTTTAATTGCCATGTTGGACTGGGAATAGTTATTATTTCGTCCCCCTTTCTTTTCCTCTGGGCTACACCCCTTTCCGCTTGGCTGGTTATATGTATTCCATGAAACATGCATTTAACCTGCCAGACTCACCGATATGCTTTCTGCATCAAATTGCATCGAATGTAATTTTACTGTAATTCTAATGGAAATACGTGGTTTCTTTTTAAATTTGACTCTGCACAAGCATTATTCAGAAAAATTCTACACAACTGCATGATATAGTTTTCATATTCTACATGTCATGTCTTTTTTTCAGCACATGTTGGAAATTAAGCAAATCTTTAACTTTAAAATTAGCTTTAAAATACCCATGTATTTATTAAATGATTTTAATTTAATCTCTGGCAAACTAAAACGATGCCAATGAATGTGCGTCGGTTAAGCCAATTGAAAACGAGAGACTGTTTATGAAGGAAATTCAAGAATACGCACATTGAACTTATGTCTTTGATACCCCAAAAGTAGCCAGTTGTGTAAAAAACAGAATTTGGTAAAGATTTTGGACAACTTCAAAACCCATCGACCATTCCTCAACAGAGACTGGGGCCGATACCGACTTCTGGACACCTTTAACCTGTTGCTGACGTCACACTTCCGTTTAGATTACGTGACCTAAATCTCTGGTACATTGTAATTCAGTCTCAAGTAGGATATAATCAGAAGGACTAATCAAAAGCTTGTTGACAACTGTTTTGTAGTATGTACGGAAATAACTAAATTCAATAAAGTCAATTTAATGAGAAGGTTAGAAAATACAATGCAAGGAGACTACCCAGCAAACAATCAAGCAGTAAATTTAATACTGCTAGAACGAATGATTCTATATTCTGTACTTTCTTGGGGAAAGCTTTCGATCGATTTCCTATAATGGTTTAGAATTTAAAGCCTCAATTAAGGAGTGATTGTGATACCCTGATTGCGCATTACGCATTCTAACGGCCATTTGGTGTGCAACTCTAGAATATTACACTGCTAATATGTCCCTTGGTGCTGAACACAAGAAGCATGCAAGCAATGTATTGTCTCTAGGATTCTGGACAGACAATTGTCAATCAGCTCCAGACAAAGCTGAACGGTTGCTTATCTGAAGACAATCTTACAATCATAGCACATTTGCTTCATCCCTGTCCCTGATCTAAAGTTTTCGATATGTTTTGACAATTCTTATCTTTTAGCGATAATACCCCTGTCACATTATCCACAATCTTCGGGCGTATAGATGGAAGATCGGCCATATTTAAGATCGATAGAGGGTTGCGCGTATTTTGTACCGGTAAACCGTCTCTGTCACATATAAGCCATACTTTGTGCCTTGTTGTGCAATTAAGTTATAATTATAAGCGAGGCTCGGGCGATTGCCGCAGAAGCGTCGTCCGATCGATTTTCGCCAAATATGACAGGGGTATAACCATACCCGGCAATTTCTAAACACAACATGACTTACCCCTGACATAGCCCAAATGCGACCCCCAATCGCAACTATCCCGACGGCCACCGCACAACCCTTTCTGTTTGAAACATTTCGAAACGCCGCCTACCAGTATAAAACACATTCAAGAACCACAGCCAACGTTTTTTCTCGACTGAATCCTAACAATGGTCAGTGAAAGACCGAACGTGTTTGAGAGCTCGAAATACCACCTGCATATGCAGGTTAGTGCAGGTAAAATTGGAGCTGTGCAGGTATTTCTGATGTCTACCTGCACCTAACCTGATGTGTGATGTGTAGATGTACTGAGTTTAATGCATAAATGTCCTATGATGTAGGTGTATGTGGATTTTTAAGCTGCATTGACTGTTACCATCTATCAAGTATGAAAAGGGGAAAAATAGCAATGGTTTCTGAACAATTTTAGTATGATCCGAACTTCCTAAATCCATAGTGGTGCAGGTAAAATTTGTCTGGTGCAGGTAAGTTCTAATGTTACCTTCACCACTGCAGGGATGCAGAAAAAAGTATTTCGAGCCCTGGTTTGCTTATGTGTAACCGCGGATTTGGTCATGCATGCATCGCTTTTGGAGCTGCAGAGTCTCTTGTAGTCAACTGCCAAACCTTGAAAGAAATGCGAATATCACTATATGGATGGCTACCAAATTTAGATTAACTGTTACACTGTATGATATGTAAAGACATTTTGCTTCTTTTGTATTGGTTAGGCCTAGGTTTCTACGGAACCTCCTGAAATGAAGTGGCCAGGAAGTTTGAACAAATTACTAAACACATTAAACCGAGTAAGGTAAACTAAAAAATTCTCCAATTGAATTACTATGTCTTGTATTCTATATCATTACATAGGTCTTGTGATAATTTCTTTTGTAATTTACGTTTTGTGTTTTTGTTTTCATTTTGCAACTTTTGTACCATCTACAAAATGATCAAAACTTTGAAATGGAAGAAAATTAATGCGCGCGGAGATGTCTTTCATACAATTGAATCAAAATTGCCTCAGACAATACATGGTAATATATCATGTCATAGGCAAGATATAGATAATGATATATCATTTGACATGATACGGCTATAAAAGTGATATTTCGAAAACATATCAGTCTTCGGAAAACTTTATTTTTGAAACAGAAGAGAATCAATCCCCGCTGAGATGTCTTCCATACAATTGAGTCAACATTGCCTTACACAATACATGGTGATATATCATGTCATAGGCAAGATATAGATAATGATATTTCATTTGACATAATACGGCTATAAAAGTGACATTTTGAAAACATATCAGTCTTCGGAAAACTTTATTTTTGAAACAGAAGAGAATCAATCCCCGCTGAGATGTCTTCCATACAATTGAGTCAACATTGCCTTACACAATACATGGTGATATATCATGTCATAGGCAAGATATAGATAATGATATATCATTTGACATAATACGGCTATAAAAGTGACATTTTGAAAACATATTAGTCTTCGGGGAACTGATCTGATATTTTACTGCCCAGAGTACAATATCTGTGCCTATGATGCTATTTGTCAAAACATGCCAGGCATCTGCACCTGTGACGATTCAATCTGTATATTTATCAACAGAGCATATTATAACCAAGCAAATGATAATTACTATAAACACTTATCTCTCTATGAATCTAAAGCTAGGCCATATCAATTTAATTCAATGTATGACAACGGTGCGTTCGATTTTCTTTTGAATTTGAAATGAAATATTTTTTACCCTCCGAAAATGGTGAGTCAAATTGTACTTGTAGAAGTGACACCTACGAAGTACCTGTACATAGCCATGACCTTAGTTACAGAAGTGACCCTACTTAGATAATAAAATCAATATTGGTATCCATGTAATAACCATGACTGTAGTTGTCAACTTAAATAATTTATAGAATACAGAAATAAAAGACTAAAACATATTGGCGGTTAAGCTACTCTTTGTCGTTAGAAATCGACGTTCATGCTTTCTAGAAAATTTAGATGTCTTATTATTACTACCCATCTTGTTTTATTTCCCCATCTAATTAAAGTTGGAAATTTCCCTATCGCAATAAATTTGCAAACTTTTCCCTGGAAAATGAATGTGAATTTTTTTATCTCTTCTACTCCCTCTATCTGGTACTGGAACATATTCGTGGTGGCGAAACACATTCCAAGGAAGTAATGTTTGAAACTTAAACCTGTCCGTGGATCTCTTCATCAAATATTCAATTATATGGCCAGCCAGAAGAGACTAGTATTTGTTGAAGGGTAATGAAAATAAATGTTCCACTTGATGTTATGTGATGGAAGCCATGACCCGAAGCGAGGTTGGTCATCACGTCTTGATGAGAAATTTTAAGGCAAACATTAGACTTCTTTAGCTGACATGTAGACGGCGTCTCCTTGTATCCACGGCTTAAGGGATCAAGTTGTCTTGCTCAGACTAACACCTAGGTATGTGGACGGGATGCATCTATAATGAGCAGGTAGGACAGAATATGAAAGGTTTTACTCGTTACTTTTTGACAGAAGGTTATCCGTTTTTAACTTGAAAACTCATCTGTGTTAATAGAAGTTATTCTCGAACTAGTTAAACTGTAATTTCCAACACAGAATTTGGACTTACCCAAAATTTCGACTACACAGTATCAGTCTTTGTCAAGGAATGGACAGTCCACTGCTGTCATGACGTCACGTTATGTCGATACAACACGTGGCTCGGTGAGCAGTGGATCATAGGTTGTCTATTTTTGTTAAATACGTAAAATTCTTGCAGCGAGTGTATCTCGACTGAACGACCGGAATGTAGGTATGCATTGCAGCCGTTGCAACAATTGACTAGTTACCTTCACCAAAAAGAGTTTTTGATTTTGCTTCCTCAGAGTAGCTTCGTTTGTGGAAAGTTTCACGCGAGGAAGCTGTGATAGATTCTTAAATTAGTGTTCTGTGAGTAGGGGGTTGGTAAACGAAGGCCAGAAATGATCCTTCTATCGGTTTGCTCCGGAACTGCAGTATAGGTTACCAGATTTTCTGATTTTGGCGTGGTTGACTTGATGTAAAACTACCACAATAGTTTTTTAAGTTTATCAAACATATCTCTGTTGCTAATTCATTAATATCATTGTACTATATCTGCTTACAATATCAAAGCATACTTATCAAAAATTATCTATATGTTGATTGTTTCGTATACGTAACAATATTGAAGTTGATTAAGTTGGCAATATGATATGATAAGAACGGGGCTGTAATCCCGCGAACTGATTTATCTCTTTTGAAAAAAAAAACTTGACCCAAAACTAATTCTAAATAAGAAATACATTTAATGCATCGAATCAGATGTTTAAACATGCTTAAGGCCACACCAATTTTATTTGTGGTTTCTCGGATTTTATTTCAGAACAAAAAATGGGTCGGTCGGTCAAAAAAATTCTTTTGCAAAAAGTCGGGGGTAGGAGAGAGCGAGGGGATTAATAAATTTGCACAAAAGAAATAACAACATTTCAACATTTAGGGGGTCCCTGGTAGCAAGTTCAAAGTTTGAAGAAAAATGATAAATCTACCGTCCAAAATAGGCATATACAGCAACTGGAATTTGAGGCCCATAGTTAACTTTCAAAAGGAGAGGCAGGGCAATTTTGTCAACACGAAGTGTGGCCAACGATTCAAAAAGTTTTTGTTTGTTTTTGTTTTTAAATCGGAAAAAACAGGGTCGGGAAATCCGAAAAACAACAAATAAAATTTCTTAAATGACTATTTAACATTTAGATATGATAAAGCTATCATAAAGCTACATATAAACGTTGTTTGTTTAAGAAACGATTGCAAACGTGGCCAAAGCATGATCGAATACGCTGACGTCATAATTATCTTAAATCTTGTGGTCTTTCTAGTATGATAGATAAAATGACGTCAAATTTGGATGACATACCCCGCGTTGGTTAAGCCTAGTCATTAATAATAAGTATTAGCGGTTTTTCAGAGGGTTGGCGTATCGGAAAAGCTATAACTATTGAAGAATTATGATTTAGCTGCACCGTATAACTAAGCCCTTTATCCCAGCTAGTGTCAATGGGTTCATGTAGACCCAGGCTTTGTAACGGACAGTAATACTCCGACTGGAGCGTGCAGAGCATGTCGACAATTTTTTTAAGTCAAATTTCTCGGTAATTTCGATACACGAAAGCCAAGCCATAATTCATCATAATAAAGATAACGAGTAGAAAACAGACACCCTGTAAGTGTACAGATCCTATTTATTCAAATTTATTCACTCTTATTGTGACATTTATATACCAGACGTTCATCTTAAGAATTAGAATTTTAAAAAAAAGATCACCACAACTTCAGTAAATTTATCAGTGGAGGATTTTGTTCTAAGGTCAGTGGTCAATATTTTCCTGCTCTTAAAATAAGAACATTGCTTTGTATATTTGTCCATCGACCCTCATTTATCAGAGACGGTAACCGATATCGACTTCCCGACCCCTTTGTGACGTCACACTTTTACTCAGGTTTTGTAACGTAGGCTTTGAAACAAATCAACGTCATGAAGACCAGAGGACTGGTCAAAATATTCCTGGTAGTGATCGCATTTTGTGTCCAGAAATAGCGTGTAAATTTATCAATAAGCATGTTAACGCATATTCCCCTGGCTGACCATAAAAGGCCCTATAAAGTTCTGGATTAGCCACACTGTGAATTTAGGTCACGAAGATCTTAATCTCTTACACGCAAGTAGCCGGCAGTTGCAACATGATCCTAAAAAAATAAAAGCACGCGCAGTTTTCTGCAACTGCCCATTTCCCCAAATATACTTCCTTTAAGCAAAGAAATGTAGACATTAACAAATGATTTACCGATTTAGCTATGACTGGTATGTTCTAGGTCTGTTTGTATTTTTAGATCCTACGTCACATACTTCATATCCCACCTAAAACACTTTGCACCGTTGGCATGACTGAACAAGCCCGACTGGAATGTAGTATCTACAGTTGCTTCATCACAGTGAACTGAAGGGTTGTCACGTAGTTGCTACAATGTTTATGGGGGTAGGAGGAACTCCTTACATCCTTGATCGGAAGCCTTCCTAGGAGATGATACTCTGAACAACAAAGCTGCATCTGCTGGATCCGTCTCACACGTTGCACACAGTTGCCTCTGTAGGACTTAGTGCGCTAGTAGACGAGAGGGTGGAGAAGGAATTGCACACCCCTCCTTCACCATAGAATGTCATGTGCAGGTCAGGCAAACAGCCTGCCGAATCCACCGGCAAAATGCCTGTCTGCCTGCTCATCTGTCGAATCGACAGGAGAATAAAAAAGAAAACAATGTATATTACACGCACGATGCAGACGAACCATTTATATGTAGACGAATGACACGCACCAGCCATGTTATCACTAGGCATGTCTCAAAGACACACCCAACTACCTTGACCAGGCCTCCGGACAGTGTGGTAGAGACAGTGTGGCCAGAGGCACTACGTGCTCTACAATGCCTATCTCAACCTTAAGGATGCAATATAACTTGTGAACCCATTATTAGTTAACAGGAGTACTATATAGAGCTGTATAGTCTATCTTAGAAACGATTTCTATTCGGAGCTATAATTTACTATGTACAGCGACCACTGTACCAGTAACACTGTACCAGTAACACTGTACCAGTAACACTGTACCAGTAACACTGTACCAGTAACACTGTATCAGTAACACTATATCAGTAACACTGTACCAGCAACACTGTACCAGTAACACTGTACCAGTAACACTGTACCGGTAACACTGCACCAGTAACACTGTACAAGTAACACTGTACCAGTAACACTGCACCAGTAACACTGTACCAGTAACACTGTACCAGTAACACTGTACCAGTAACACTATACCAGTAACACTGTACCAGTAACACTGTACCATTAACACTGCACCAGTAACACTGTACAAGTAACACTGTACCAGTAACACTATACCAGTAACACTCTACCAGTAACACTGTACCGGTAACACCGTACCGGTAACACCGTACCGGTAACACCGTACCGGTAACACCGTACCGGTAACACTGTACCAGTAACACTGTACCGGTAACACTGTACCAATAACACTGTACCAATAATACTGCACCAGTAACACCAGTAAGTCATTTAGTTCTTATTGATAGGTTCATTTCGCTATATATATTTGGCATTACATAGTGCCTAACAAATTGCGACGAATAAATATTTGACACATGGTCATGGGTTTATTATTTTACCATACACAACTAGTACTCTCTCTTCAAATGCAGTGAGCTGTACCGATATGCTTCGAAATGCGCCGCCGTCTTTACATTGCCACAAAAAGCAGCCAGTAAACCATTAAAATATCAACAATTATATGATAATCCTCTACAGAAATATCAACAAAGTATAGAATATGCTAATGATAATGATCATAATGATTAATAAATCGTTCGCTTGCATCATAGGTTGATAAAAAATTTAAAAATATGTTCTTTTTTGTACTTGCAATGTTCATAACAGCAATAAAGAAATTTCAAAAATGATATAATGTTACATAAATCCAGAAATTTCCAACATGACAATATTAATAGCAGAAATTAAAATATAGTGTAGCCCTATATTCTAAAATATACGTTATTCACATATTTCTTCTGACTTTTATGCTTATCTAAAGGAGAACAATCAGCTGCATCTGTAACAATTTAGACAAGCAGTAGAGACTTATTGTTCATCCCTTATCCTGCAAGGCTTCGAAATGACTTTCTTAAAGACTCTCCGAAGTAATCAACGCCACAGAGTTCAAAGCCACAAAAGGGAGCCATTCATGTGAAAAAACGACCTGCAAGCTAAGACGACTAATGAATAAAAGAGGTTGAAACGTGATCAACATTTCTTACACTAAAACTGGTCGAAACCAATTGACACTTCAATGAAAACGGTCAGAACGTAATCAATCTTGTTAACGCAGACGCTGCGTTTAAAGCTTAATGACGTTAAACCTCTTCTTTCAAACACATTTGATTGACGTTAAGAAAGCTTTTATTCCTTACCTTTGAAAGCTAGGCAGAGAAGTAGAGGAATCCTAAACAACAGGAGTACAGCCATCCCAACGGACCCTCCAGAAACTGTAGTTTTATCCGACTAACGCTGGCTGCAACACCTCGCCGACTGCAGACGTGGCGGCTGGCGCCGCACGCATTTAAGGCCAGGAGTTCGCTCTCTGCGGCATCTGCGCAGCTCATTGCGCAACCTAATTGATTCCCGGGTGTTCCGACACGCAGCGAATCGGCTACAAGTCAACATATTCACCGGAACATGATAACTAAAGTCACCACGGATCGCACGCAGCAGAGGCGATGTTACCGACCCTTTCTGTTCAAAATTCAAAGGAGACCAATAGGAAGTCTCCATATGATATGGAAGCTTTGTACGACCGAGAATGGCTTTGTACAATTCCTTGTAATCTCCGACAAGCAGCCAACGCGAGGTGAATTGATTCGGGGCGTGCGCAAGCTAATGTTTGTTTCTTAAAAGGATTAGAATTTATATTCTCATGCTTATTGTTGACAAAGACTTCACGTTGTCAAGATGACCATTTCTACTAACGATTCACACTTGAGCTGACATGGGCCCTTGCTTTCTGATTTTTTCACATTTTAAAGAGCTTCGACCGTTATTTTTCATCGCTTTTCTGACTTTGGCACAATAGTCTCTAAACAAATCTTTGTATATTGCATATTCAGTAATGATGTAACGATGTAGATAGTTTGTAGTTATTAGTAATACGTGTGTGTGTGTGTGTGTGTGTGTGTGTGTGTGTGTGTGTGTGTGTGTGTGTGTGTGTGTGTGTATGTATGTGCGTGTATGTGTTTGTGTGTGTGTGTGTGTTTGTGTGTGTGTGTGTGTATTTAGGACAGGTGAATATAAAATTTAAGTCTTTATGGATTTTACTTTTTCAAACACAGTACGATATCATTATTTATTGCCTTCTTCGGTTACTCATTACCATTCTATAGCGGCTGTATACTTAGCTATCCATCGCTTTCACACAGAAATTTGTCAAAAGTGTTGCATTTGACTGATTCGACAGTTACGAATTGTGAGTAAATGTAAGGCTATCTCGCCCATGCTGTTCACGTTTTCCCATACATGAGAGAGCGGCTATTGGGTGATGGATACGACCTTCTTCAGTGGCGTAAATGCCACACTGAACATCAAACGCAATCATAAGCTGCGCCCTTCGTTCATGTTTCAGATCAAACGGTGTCTTATTTCCACACGAATACTTCCCCTTTCGCATGTCCTTGCGGCTCAATGCATTGTAGTGCAAATTCAGCAGTGAGCAGCCTTCAAATATAAAGCCCGTAGTACCATAAAGACGTGTAAAGACTGTCATTTATTGGGTGGGCTGAGAGAATTCAGAGAAAAGAACTTTGCAACGGACCTGAGTCAGCTTACAGATGTGCCCTGTGTGGCATAGACTGCCGTTCTAGTATCGGACTGTTTAGTCATAATCGATGCTGTAGGGCTGATATTAATTAGGATTTTACCATGGTCAATATTGATCGAAGGAAGCCATAGTTGACTTCACAGAATTGCGTATAGCTACCAATAGGCGCAAGGCTGATGTGACTACCATTCGGCACAACTGGTAAACCGTTCCTCTCGGAATCTATAAGTCCTGAGTTCAATCCTCACTGTGCCCCCGACCTTCCTCACTTCACCCAGGTGTAAAATTTGGTACATGACTTCGGTCGGGGAGGTAATAGACTACCTTTACCTTCTGTATGTACTGTGTAGGTGGAACTGTTAATGCAAGTTACAAAAACTTGAGTGCAATGCCACATTGTTCTCGTCTGTCCAAAAAGCTAATAGAAAAAATGTTCTAGAGTTGTGGCTTTCCTTAAACGGATAGAAATACAAGTCGAGTCTGATCTATATGTTCTAGACTTCACCCAAAAATAATGTGCGCGATTCAAATGTCTGGAAGAATATTTATTGTATGAAAAGATTCATTGATGTAAAGCAAATTTTGAATCGTTTTGGACATTATTATCTTATCTATAAAACTCAGTTGATAAGTAGCGAGAGAAACAAGGCTACATGTAAGTGTATAACATAACGTTACTAAACGTCACTCAAAGATTAATTATCACAGTAGTTCGAATTATGGTATAACATAATGATTTGAATTTTGACAGGAATAATTTTTAAAATATTTTACACTCCAAAATACGCTCTCATATTTCAGCTGTGTAAAAACAAACAATGCAATGCATACTCTAAAAATAGGATTTATTCACAACTCTTTGTGTCTGTCAAGTACACGAAAAACTAAAGGTCTGGGCGTTAGGTAGTCATATCTGTATTTTAGGACTGTGAATCATTTCGTTGGACGTTCCATATGTGAGACAACCTTGGGAAATAGGTAGACTTCATTAACTCTGTGTAGCAAGTGAGGTAAAACCGGATGGAATGTGCATGAACATCACGCACTGACCTAAACATCTTGACCTGCAATATAAAGAACGATCGCCATGTTGGCAGTGGCAATACGAATCAGGCAGGCGTGTTCTGAATACTTAAATATCCTTTTTTTTCGTACAGACCGCTTTGTCAAATTTATCTGATTTGTACAACTGTTACGCGAGTTCTTGTAAAAGAAGTACATTTCCATGATGACCGTTAGGCTCTAAATATGTGGTCACAGAATAAAATGTGAAAAACAAACAAACAAACAAACATCTATGTACTTGACTAAACGTAATTTTTGTATCGCACTGGTAGACCAGACATATTTGATGCAAAGCAAAGCAAAACAAAATTTTTTGTCTGGAAACTGAAGAAGGCGAGGTTATGCAACAAAACTTTGACCATATATATATTCATCAATAAAGAAATCTGCTTTTTGATAATTTTAGATGATCTTTAAAGTCCCGTTTTAGGATTATCAGTTGCCATACCATTTTTAAATACTTTTTTTTAAATCTAATATGACCGGGTAATTTTGGTTTATGATAAAGTCTTTGCATTTAGAATTGCATTCTATTCTTAATATCATTAAATAATTTTGATGATTTTCAAACGTGTGTGCCGTGTTTTGTGTATGGAAGTATGAAAAGTCTGATATACGATTTTGATATCAACACATTTCATTGCAATAGTCTTACGGTGCAAAATTATTAGTTTAAGAAATCTTACCCGCTAGTCTACTTATTAGGAGGGCGAGCAACGGAAACAAGAAACAGATTAAAACATCTACACACATTAAACAAATTATGGATTTATTACCTTCTATATTATTGATTACAGGTTTCATGAAGGCAGATTGCAGTATAGATATTCTTTCATGGAATTAAAAGGATTAGTGACAATCTTTAGATTAAGTTTTTAAAGGGAGAAATAATAAATATAGTTGATGTGTATAGTTTAGTCAGATTTATTAACATACACAGGCATGATGGGTCCACAAGACCTATACAGTAGAAGCCAGTTAATTGCACAACGGATTAACGCACACTTCTGTTGACTGCACGGAATCCCAAAATCCCAAACCGGTGCGGTCCAGCTAGATAGCTTCGAATAATTGCACCATCCAGATAATTGCACGAAATTCATTGGCAAATAGGCTGTGCAATTAAGCGACATGTTCTGTATTTCTATAGTAATTATTGTTGGTAAAATACTAGGTCCAAACATTTCTGTTTAACAGAAGTAAATTTTATAGGAATACTTGAGTTAGAATTGCCATTGAGCTCTTACATGAAAAATTCATTTTACAGCGAACACATAGCTTCTACACGTGTCATACAAACTCAGTACAATGCCTGGCGACGACATAAAAATACATTATGATGGGACATTTTCCATTAGAGGTAGGAAAGAAAATCTTTTGATTCCAACTACGTTACCTTAAGTGCATAACATGTGGCGGCATTGACAAGAAATCACCATTAAGAGATTATTCTCTAATACCTGGTTGCAAATTTCTCTTAATCATACGAATGGAAATGGATTCAAAGCCGCTAATGGTAGTTCTAAAGCTGGAAACTGTGCGAGTCACGGAATCATAAGCTGTGCCTGAAAGTTAAAAATGAACTTAAAATGCAGGGACGGATACTTACTTTGCACACAATGTCCATAAATCATCATAAAACACATGGTATACTCTGTCATGATAAAACGACAACATGACATTTTCTGCTGACGCAATAATCCCTTTCCCATTTATTCATTCAAGTTAGCTGCGATCAACCTGTTGGCCAATGTTCATCTGTGAATGATTTGAAAACATTTTTGTGCACGATTAGTTTAGATATTTCATACAAGAAGAAAACAACTTTAAAATATTTCTTCTTTTTTACATTTTCATCATGTTCAGTGATGTCGGCTGGCGTTCAGTGATGTCGGCTGGCGTTCAGTGATGTCGGCTGGTGTTCAATGATGTCGGCTAGTGTTCAGCGATGTCGGCTAGTGTTCAGCGATGTCGGCTAGTGTTCAGCGATGTCGGCTAGTGTTCAGTGATGTCGGCTGGTGTTCAGCGATGTCGGCTAGTGTTCAGCGATGTCGGCTAGTGTTCAGTGGTGTCGGCTGGTGTTCAGCGATGTCGGCTAGTGTTCAGCGATGTCGACTAGTGTTCAGCGATGTCGGCTGGTGTTCAGCAATGTCGGCTAGTGTTCAGCGATGTCGGCTAGTGTTCAGTGGTGTCGGCTGGTGTTCAGCGATGTCGGCTAGTGTTCAGCGATGTCGGCTAGTGTTCAGTGATGTCGGCTGGTGTTCAGCGATGTCGGCTGGTGTTCAGCGATGTCGACTAGTGTTCAGTGATGTCGGCTAGTGTTCAATGATGTCGGCTAGTGTTCAGCGATGTCAGCTGGTGTTCAGCGATATCAGCTGGTGTTCAGCGATATCAGCTGGTGTTTAGCGATGTCAGCTGGTGTTCAGCGATGTCAGCTGGTGTTCAGCTAAGTGGGCTGGTGTTCAGCGATGTCAGCTGGTGTTCAGCTAAGTGGGCTGGTGTAAGTGTTCAGAAGGTCATCAGTATAAAGCCATTAACCACTGGTGACCTCCGAAGAATTGTTTCCAACCTATCCATGACTTTCCAAGGCCGGGGGCAAATCTCTGCTACCTCCTTCCCATGCATAATGACTTATGTAAGAACGTGGGTAAAAGAGCCACGACCCTCACACGATCCAAAGCAAAGAAGAACCATAAAAGCCGCTAAATACGGTCCCAGTTCGATCTCTTGATGATGTTGACAGTATATACAGGAATTAATTATTTTGATAAAAAAAGAAATGACAACTGATTTGCAAATTACTGATTATGTCCACTGCAATTTGTGACAGGATTAGCGATCGGTTGGGTCAGGATAGTTTGGATTAGATTAGAAAGAATTCGGGGCTCGGTCAGAAGTAAGTTATTTACTGGTTGGGCGATGTTCGGCGCTGTAAAGTCAGACCTGGTCTAAAAATGATCCCCCCCCCGACCATCGACCTTAATGTGCACTCTCACTGCACTTGAGTCAAGCTTGCGTCACTGCGGGATTCCGAGTTTACTGCATCACAGTTTTGTCATTTTCTGCTATTTTTTCTATAATTCAGATATTGGGTAATGAACAAAGTATGACTTATAAGACCACAAAATACACCAAAAGTAAGAAAATTCGTTCTTCATCTATGAAATTTGTTGAGCAACTTTCCAACCCCACAGTGACGCAACCTTGACGCCAGTGCAGTGAGAGTGCACCTTTAGTCAGCTAGTGTTCGGAAGTCACATTCGTCTACGCGTTATTTTGGCTTTACCCGTTGACCGGGGGTGATGTATCGTTTACCTTATCAAGAAAACGTAAGGATGATACAGAAG
>NC_049987.1:3254617-3262190 GCF_000003815.2 Branchiostoma floridae | reverse complement strand
TCCATTATAGCTACATTTAATGCTATGTCTCGCCAAAAGGTCTACTCGGTGAAGCATTCAGTACGGTAAGCCGTCTGCCTTGAAACAAGGTCACTGATGTGTTTCTTGAGTTTGTCTGGAGTCAGAGCTGAGCTGTTATAGACGTCTCACACTCTCACGGAGAGTGAATGTCTGGCCTTTCGTTTCAGATCAGTGCACGTTGAGTAGGTAGGAACACGGTTTGGCGATGGTTGTCAGTAACACTTTTCATACAGATTAACTTTGGGTTAACTTTGGGGTTGAATAGATGCCGTGCATTTTAAAATGATTTAGACTTGGGTCTGAAATCTAGTCTGATTTAGACTTCCAGTTATGATCTTAGAAAAATATTATTGATAAGTACCCTGTCCAAATCCATATGTATTGTCTCTGGTTTTTTTTTCTTTTGTCAGCAGGGCTAGCCCCTTGTAATAGCCATAGGCTAGTTGGGCAGCCCAGGCTGTGTGTCCTGAACAACCAAACCAATAAATAGATTTTTTTTTTAAAGACTTCCACTTACATTAGCCATATGATCCAGCTGATGTATTTGGAATAAGAATTACCATCTTGGTACGAGTACCAAAACGCCGTGCCCTAATCTCGATAATTAGTTTTGCACACACTCTCTCACACACACACAACCAGAGAGAGTTGGTTTTACCAATTAAGATATCAAATTTACGCACTGGCTTATAAAATGTTGGGTCACGTAATCGAATGTTGATAAATATTATGTATTCGATCTTTCAGAACCTTTCTTACACGTATACCAGCGAGATCTAACCGGGAATAAAGACGATTCCAAGTCACCACAGGGGTTGTCATGTGTCATTATTAGGCCACAGTATGTAAATTCTATGGATGACATCAGCGCGCTTGTTGATTTTTTGCATGATTTGAGAAACAACATGTTTTTTCTTCTCTGGAGATGGTCAACATAAAGGCAAATCACAAAAATGAGCAAATTTGCTGTGCTGCAGCCTGATAATTGTTCTTTTCGAACTTCAACCTACAATTTCAATACGGTCAAGGCTGCTTTCGGCAAGTGACTTGCCCGGTGACTTTCGCCTAAGATCCGAAAATGCCATGGATTTAGGTACCCTTCGTGCTAGATTGAGCTGTTATCGTTAAAAGGACAAAGGAATCCTAATCTGTACCACCATATCGATCTAACTCAGAAACCCCCGGGTTGAACAAGAGTAAGCGGTACATTACAATACAAGCTTCTCAATTCCACCAAGCGTAAGCTTGTATTTACACGAACGCGTTCCCGTGTGGGTACTGGCTTACACGCTGTCCTACTTAAGCTCTGATGAAATTGAGCAGATGGCAAAGGCACCGTATGGAAAATAGCGATAAGCACAACAAAGGAGAAGAAAGTTATCTAAATAGTTGTGCAAAATTTGAAATACACATCCCACGGTGCTTACTGTTGTAAATTTTGTCTGATTGTTGCGAGATGGTACCACTAAGTGGATTTCAGTCTTTAGTCACGACAAATGCCTTGTAAAAATGGTGATGGCAATGGTAGCCAGACCAGATGGAGTGGGCTTATCTTGTGCTGAATCTACTTTGGATGAATTTCACTGTATGAGGGGGGAATGTAGACAATTAGGGTTCCGTCAAACGTCAATAACACCTGCGCCAGGGATGTGTAGCTTGATGTCAATGTCACCAGAGGGCCGTTTGCATCCATTGCGATAAGACGTTACAGAACGTTGACAAACATATAGATGACTTAGCATGAACGTTCATCTGTGTTGGTAGAATACATTGTATATAGAAAATATTGCTAACACTTTGCTTCCAACACTAAATTCAACTATAGTTTATACAAAATGGCCCATTCTATCTCCAGCAGTGAGGTCAGGAACACACCACTTTTGCAGGAGGAGGGTCATAAGTATCAGAAAGTCTATGTCGCCCCCCGTCTCTGTTGAGTGTGGGCCGGTGGGCTCTATTGTACAGTGCCTCCTTCACTCCTGGAGATAGCAAGGGTCATTCTGTGAACAAGGTCGACGGAGATTGACCGAAAATTTAGGGGGGTAAGTCCCTATAGTTTAATTCAGTGTTGGAAGTAAAGTAATAGCAATTGTTTCTATAATGTAGACGACTTTGTCATTTATAGAAGTCTGGACCATTAAATAGAGGCGCTGGCAAAGACCAATACTGCCGACCAAACTGAACAGTAAAAACAAATGATTTACAATACCGGATAGCTACAAATCAATGCAAACACCAAATGGGACCTAATTTCGCAACGTTTTATTCTAAATTACACCGGGTTAGTAAATAATTCAAAGCCAATGATTTACATTACATCTGATGTTTTGATGTCATCTTCATTGCTTACAACGTTTTCCCGGGCGTTATTTACTTATATAGATATTAGGAAGAAAGAATATTGTAACGGATAAATACAGTACCAGACCAAGATGTAGTACAGATCAAGATGATAAAGTGATACTAAGAACAATTACTATGTAAGAATACGATATCTCATTACACAAACAAAGCTAATATACACTAGTCTGTACTTACCTCTCGCTACTTTGGACAATTGTAAATGTAATTATCATATAGCCAGGCGCCGCGGACCAATCAGAAGGCCCCGTTCTGTGTTGGTTATGACGCCGTAACACATAGATTTCGGCCAGCTCGGTGTGTATCGCTCCTCCTGATTGGTCAGAATTTGAATCGACAACATATACTAGTAGTTTCTATTCAAGTTCTGACCAATCAAAAGCGATACATATAGGACCAATCCGAATGAGGGATACATGAACAGCACAGAGCAAGGAGGACAGATCAGACCCAGGAGGGAGGAATGATCATGAATACGGTAGAATTTTGAAAAGGCTTGACATGCCAAGACGGCAATGTTTCGAATATTTTCTGTGGAAATTTTGGATTCAAAATTCAATATATAATCTCCCTATGTACCAATACATAAAGAAAAATGTGAATTCTTGGAAATTCTACAAAGGAATGTGATGATTCGAGATACTGCTGGGTTCCAGGAATGGGGCACTTGTGAGAATGTGAGGTACTGCTCGGTTCCAGGAATGGCGCACTTGTGATAATGTGGGTTACTGCTGGGTTCCAGGAATGGGGCACTTGTGATAATGTGAGATACTGCTGGGTTCCAGGAATGGGGCACATGTGATGATGTGAGATACTACTGGGTTCCAGGAATGGGGCACATGTGATGATGTGAGATACTGCTGGGTTCCAGGAATGGGGCACTTGTGATAATGTGGGATATTGCTGGGTTCCGGGAATGGGGCACTTGTGATGATGTAAGATACTGCTGGGTTCAAGGAATGGGGCACTTATGATGATGTGGTAGATATTGCTGGGTTCCAGGAATGGGGCACTAGTGATAATGTGAGATACTGCTCGGTTCCAGGAATGGGGCACTTGTGATAATGTGAGGTACTGCTGGGTTCCAGGAATAGGGTACTTGTAATAATGAGATACTGCTTGGTTCAAATTCAGTTCCCAACAGCATGACGGAGTAATTATAACCATGATATAAACTAGAAGGGGGCAAATCATCACCAGCCCGGCATGCAGGGATTTACCTTTCTGCGATCGATAGTACGTTAGATTGCAATCCTTTTAGCGAAAAAGAACAGCCATATCTTACAAGACCAAGATTCACGTATATTTATATGTAAGTGCATTTGCATATGTCTGTTAAATGCAAGATCCCCAATCCACTTAACGGTGGCCTTTTTTTGACCTAGATATTTGATATTGCCCAACAAATTCAAATATTTCTTTACATTTTGTTTGTTTTGTATTTTCTATTATATTACGTTCTGCATGATATTCTCAAGTCAAGTCAAGGGTTGAAAATAACCTATTCAAGTTGCAACGAACTCGAGATTGCAGCAAGATCTCCATCTAGAAGAATATGTTTCTTATGAATGACGGCGAACCAGACGTATTTCATAGAAACTATTTAACGAAGTGTTTAGACGGCGGTTAAAAACAAATGCACAAATGCGCGTTGGTTGTAATGATTCCAAACTTTTTTACCCGCTGATGACTTGTCGCAGAGTTTTCCTCTGGTCAGTCCCGGTTGCCAGACATTGACCACAATAAATGACACTGGTCAATCGATATTGGCTTGGTTAAATCGTAAGTAAAATGAATGGTCAAGCGACAGACTTGCTGGACAAACTACAAGTTTAATGTTATTGGCTCATTAACTCGAAGCAATTGTCCATCATGCTGTAATGGCCTAACATGGTATCCCCGCTGAGACCATAAATTGTTTTGGCAAAACATGTCATTGCTTAAGCGCCAGGTAATGGGATCTTATCCCATTTGGAGATAACGGTTTTGAGCTAGGTACTAGATAGCAACGACACCTAGCGAATGTCCGAGTGATTACAAGATCTTTCGATGTCTTAGCCCAGCTTTCCTGACCTATGCTAGCGAGATGACAGCCATTTTCAGACTGACTTCTCGCAGTTTACACCAGCAGCATGGGAGATTATCAAGTGCAAATCATTCACAATACCCCGCCGGAAACGGTCCTTTTTATCATTGTACAGAATCGGACGGAATTTAACTGAGTTAGGTATTGAATACGTTAAAATCATTTATGCACTTTATTACTTTGTATTTTCTAGAAGGTGCATTTGGTGTGTCTGCTTCTATGGCGACGTATGCCTCTTTTCTTATCTACTGACTGAACGTGTTGGAATTTCGTTATTTCTGTTTTGTTTTGTCCTAGGATTTCGACGCTTCAGGTGTCCCACCCATCAATATTTTTCAGCTGTTCCATCCATCGACACCTTCAGGCTGCCTCCTCCCTTGATAATCGCTTTAAGGTAGTCCCAAATGAGCAGTTTTAGGCTGTCCCGCCCATGAACATTTTTTCGGCTGTCCCACGGCACCCATCAAGGTTTTTGGCTGTTCAACACTTCCGTTCTGTCTCTCAAAAGACACTTTTTATTTAGGCTGTTTCATATGAACAGACGGGGGAAACTCGCTATCACGGCAAACTCCCTTCCTCGGCAAACTCCCTTTCCCGGCACAAGAGAAGATAGCCAACATTAAAAATCGCGGACCAACGACCCCCCCCCCTGCCCCCCCAAAAAACCCAGCCCCGTTCCGAAGACTGCAACGGAGTCTAGTTCCGCACTCAACACTTTTGTTCTGTCTCGCAAGGCGACGCCTTTAATCCATACAACGATGCTTAAATGCTGCCCCCCGCCTATCTGTCCCGCCTGTTAATTCTATCATCTCCTTGTTGCCTTCAGGTTGGATCAGTGTAAACCCTATGTTTCGCCGTTAAGTTCCCCATGGTGGCAGAACACACAAAGGCGATCAAATCACGCCTCACTCTTACTCAATATGATTCTGTCTTGTCTGCAATGTTTGTTATGTGCATTGATAGTAGATGAGTACATACAATTGGCATTCGTGAACCGTGAAATCAGTTAATTTTGATAACCATAGATACAATGGAGCTGTATTCTCTTCTGTCTTAACCCTATCCAGACCGGGCTTTTTTGGGATACCTGGGACCGGGGGGCTCTTTTGACCCCCCCTTCGTAATTTCAAAACGGCTTGTGTTATGATCACCAAATTTGCAGGAGATGATGTACTAGTGAAGTTTTATATTTTCTGTAATTTTGGTATCGTAATTCCGTAATATGACGTAATTATGACGTCATAATGTCATATTTTGGGCTAAAATCGTCTAAATATTGAATTTTCGCTATACCTAAAGGTATTAAACAAAATGATGACTATAAACGGTAACTTGTTTGGTTTTAAGTCTGCCAATTCTTTTGTTGCCAATGACGACGACGCTGACGCCTGTTTGACGTCAGAAAATGACGTCATTTGTCCGCCATCTTGGATCGACAAGCTTGAATTTTCTGAAATACGTTTTTTTCTACATATAACCCCAAAACCCAATAGAAGTGGACTAAAAGGGTTAAAATGATTGTATTTTGTAAGAAAATAAAAGATTTTGACGGAATGTATTTAACGTTGATGATGGCATTGTCCGCCATCTTGGATTTTGAGCCATGACGTCATCAAATTAGCATGAATTATGAATATTTAATTAGAAATGTAATTTAAAATTACGCAGGATGTTAATGATATAGATCAACAAGTGTGGTTTTGCAATAAAACCATGAAATCTCATAATTCAAACTGAAATTAGTACATTTGGTAAAATATGCATGTCAGAAACCCGTTGCCATGACAACACGAAACATTACAATTTCAAAATTTTTTTGCAAAATTGTTGCCAACAATATTTTAGGAAAAGTCACCGAGTTTCGTAGTCCTAGCACACGTCGTTCGGAAGTTATAGGACGTCAAAGTTGGCGCAGGCTCTTTTAGCCCCCCCCCCCCGTCTGGATAGGGTTAATACAATGGAGAATATTATACAGTGATTCGATTACGTGTAATTCAACTCCAGCCATGATATTTTGCTAGTTCTACGATGTAAATGGTGCACATGCAATTGTATGTAGAATATTCTTACTTCGATTGTATTTCTGTTTACCTTAAACCTTCTAGATATATAGAGCTATTAATTTGCCATTACAACAAAAATGCATTTTAAGATAGTTTGACTTTTTACAAATCTCGATAAGTAACTCCAGTTTCAAACAAAGTCTTGCTTCTAAACAGTTCAAACTCCTACTTCAAAACTCCAAAGCATTTCAAACAAAGTCCTACTACAAAATATTTTAAACAAAGTCTTACTCCAAAAAATTTAAGATAAAGTCTTACTCCAAAACGTTCCAAACAAAGTCCGACTCCAAAAAAGTTCAGATAAAGTCTTACTCCAAAACGTTTCAAACAAAGTCCTACTCCAAAACAGTTCAAACTCCTACTTCAAAACATTTTAAAGTCTTACTCGAAAACATTTCAGATAAAGTCTTACTCCAAAGCATTTCAAACATAGTCCTACTCCAAAACAGTTCAAATTCCTACTTCAAAACATTTCAAACAAAATCCTACTCCAAAACATTTCAGATAAAGTCTTACTCCAAAACATTTTAAACAAACTCAAACTCCAAAAACAGTTCAAATTCCTACTTTAAGACATTTTTAACAAAGTACTTATTCCAAAAATGTCAGATAAGGTCTTACTCCAAATCATTTCAAACAAAGTCCTACTCCAAAAAATTTCAGATAAAGTCTTCCTCTAAAACATTCAAACAAAGTCATACTTCAAAACATTTCAGATAAAGTCTTACTCCAAAGCATTTCAAACAAAGTCCTACTACAAAATATTTTAAACAAAGTCTTACTCCAAAAAAATTTAAGATAAAGTTTTACTCCAAAACATTTCAAACAAAGTCCTACTCCAAAACAGTTCAAACTACTACTTCAAAATATTTGAAAGTCTTACTCCGAAACATTTCAGATAAAGTCTTACTCCAAAGCATTTCAAACAAAGTCCTACTCCAAAACATTTCAGATAAAGTCTTACTCCAAAGCATTTCAAAGTCCTACTACAAAATATTTTAAACAAAGTCTTACTCCAAAAAATTTAAGATAAAGTCTTACT
>NC_049987.1:3249414-3254444 GCF_000003815.2 Branchiostoma floridae | reverse complement strand
CAAACTCCAACTCCAAAACCAGTTCAAATTCCTACTTTAGGACATTTTTAACAAAGTCCTTATCCCAAAAAAGTTCAGATAAAGTCTTACTCCAAATCATTTCAAACAAAGTCCTACTCCAAAAAAATGTCAGATAAAGTCTTCCTCTAAAACATTTCAAACAAAGTCATACTTCAAAACATTTCAGATAAAGTCTTACTCCAAAGCATATCAAACAAAGTCCTACTCCAAAACATTTCAGATAAAGTCTTACTCCAAAGCATTTCAAACAAAGTCCTACTACAAAATATTTTAAACAAAGTCTTACTCCAAAAAATTTAAGATAAAGTCTTACTCCAAAACGTTCCAAACAAAGTCCTACTCCAAAACAGTTCAGATAAAGTCTTACTCCAAAACGTTTCAAACAGAGTCCTACTCCAAAACAGTTCAAATTCCTACTTCAAAACATTTCAAACAAAATCCTACTCCAAAACATTTCAGATAAAGTCTTACTCCAAAACATTTTAAACAAACTCCAACTCCAAAACAGTTCAAATTCCTACTTTAAGACATTTTTAACAAAGTCCTTATTCCAAAAAAGTTCAGATAAAGTCTTACTCCAAATCATTTCAAACAAAGTCCTACTCCAAAAAATTTCAGATAAAGTCTTCCTCTAAAACATTTCAAACAAAGTCATACTTCAAAACATTTCAGATAAAGTCTTACTCCAAAGCATTTCAAACAAAGTCCTACTCCAGAACATTCAGATAAAATCTTACTCCAAAAATTTCAAACAAAGTCATACTTCAAAACATTTCAAACAAAGTCCAACTCCAAAACAGTTCAAACTCCTACTTCAAAACATTTTAAAGTCCTACTCCAAAACATTTCAGATAAAGTCTTACTTCAAAATTTTTAAACAAAGTCCTACTTCAAAACATTTCATATAAAGTCTTGCTCCAAAAGATTTTAAACAATGTCCTACTCCAAAACATTTCAGATAGAGTCTTACTCCAAATCATTTCAAACAATGTCCTACTCCAAAACATTTCAGATAAAGTCTTACTCCAAATCATTTCAAACAAAGTCCTACTTCAAAACATTTCATATAAAGTCTTGCTCCAAAAGATTTTAAACAATGTCCTATTCCAAAACATTTCAGATAAAGTCCTACTCCAAGTCATTTCAAACAAAGTCCTACTCCAAAAAAATTTTAGATGAAGTCTAACTCCAAAACATTACAAACAAAGTCCTACTCCAAAACATTTTAAAGAAAGTCCTACTTCAAAACAATACACAAACAGACGTACATCAGTTACATCAATGTGTTTTTGTAAAGCAAAACTAAAAATCACGTCAGATTTTCCATTTATTAACCTTACCTTTTCAGGCGTGTTATAAGTGGAAGTATGACGTAAGGAAGGTTGCTAGGTTTGGCAAAGAGACACTATTTTAACATTAATGCTCTATCAATAAGAAACAAAAAAGACATGTTGAAAATAAAAAAGACTAATGTTGTCATTGAACAGAAGTAAGGATAAGTCGCTGATTGATATTCTGCGCCATGCATGCTGTAATTGGGTCCGGTTTACCTTGTAAAGGTGACATTGCAATGTCATGTTCTTTGTCATATTGGATCTGTCCTTGGTGCTGAATGCACCCGATGAATGTTGAACAGCTCAAATCGTGACTATCCGTATGTTGTTTCCTTTACGCTGTGCTTGTAAGACCTATATTGGCTCTCTATATATGTGGCATGTGTCTATCATTGTGACTCACGTCGGGAGATTTACCTTCGTTCCTTTCCTCTGGACGTCCCGGTCTTCGGTGTTCTTATTGCAGAGTCTTGAACCCATGGCCAGTGATCCAATGTGCGATAGTCGACGTCGCCCAATATTTGCCTTGACTCAGCCATTTGTTTATGTAGAAAGTCTTGTACATTATTCTTGGTGGTTACTAAACTATGTAAACATGTCATGTTTCGTTCGTACATACTAAGTTTTGGTCAGCCCTGGTGGTGTACTGGTACCATGGTGTCTCCGAAATTCTATTCGAATTTTGCACGGCATTGGCTCGGTGTGAACGTATAGGGTAGTACAATGTACTGTATGTGCCTGAAGAGTTGACTGCTTGTGACGTGTACAACCTGGATGGTAGAGTCGTTTCTTGTCAATCAGTGCAGAGCTGGATTTACTCTGGAACAGCCGGATGATCCTCACTGAAACCTCCTTCAATAGAGTGGATATGGTTTGCTGTTGTTGATGCAGTTGTTGTACTATCTGTCCCTGTCCCAAGTCCGCCGTCCGAACCTTCATCTGTAGAGTAGATGTTGTTTGGTGCTGGTGCTGTAGATTCGAAATCTTCCTCAAAAGAGTAGATGTCGCTTGCTGTACTTTTTGTTCCATTCGAGACCGCCCCGCGCTTGTTATCCAAATCTTCAATTGAGTAGATTTGGTTTCTTATTGGTGCTGTAGCTTCTGTTTCACAATCCACATCTTCTTCAATAGAGTAGATATAATTTGTTGTATTTGTTGTAGTTTCTGCAGCATTATTTATATCTTCTTCAACGGAGTAGATTTGGTTTGCTGTCGGTGCTTCAATTTCTGCGTCGTTTTCATTATCCGAATCTTCTTCATTACAGTAAATATGGTCTATTGTTGCTGCAGCATTTTCTGTTCCGTTCGTGTCTGCCCCAGGTATGCCATCCAAATCTTCTTCATTAGGGCAGATGTGGCTTGTTGTTGGTGATATACATTGATTCTCACTTGTTACCGCCACATTTCCGCCATCGAAACCTTCTTCAGGATTGTCGTAAATGTGGTCTACTATTTGTGGTATAGTAAGCACAGGAACTGAGGGATCTGCACCTTTGCACCAATCATAGCTCAGCTGGTACTTAATGTTGAGTACGATAAGGCAGAGTACGACAGTCAAAGCCAGACAACTCACAGTAATGATTATGTAAAGAACTGAATGTTTGTCGTCGTATTCATGTTTCGTTGTCACCATGGTGTTAGGATTAGATGTCTTCGCGGTCTTTGCAGAGCCTGTCGGTATGATGGACATAGAAGTTTTCTTGTTCTGCAGTTGATTTCTAGTCTCAGTCTGATTCTCATTATCATCTGTAAGAAACACGGTAGAAGTCACGGGCATCGCTTCAGGTTCTGTGGTCAGCTGATGTGCTCCACACCCCGTTAGTTTGGCAGACACGTTGGATAAGTGCAGCTTATTTATCTTACGTGGACTGTGGCAGACATGAGTGCCCATCTCTAGGCTTCTGTCGAGATAACAGACTGAACAAAGCGAACAGCAGGTCTGTCGATCTTTCCCTTCACATGTCTGAAAACACACCATCTTGACAATCAGCCAGGAGAGATCACAATCACAGCGAAGAGGGTTACCATTGATCCATGCTTTGGTCACTTGTGGCCACCCCAGCTCGTACTCAGAGAACGACGCCAATTTGTTGAAACGTAGGTCAATTTTTCTCAGCTTCGGGAGATGCTCAATGACGGTGCCCAGCTTCACATACCGAAGTTGGTTTCCCATTAGACAAAGAGATTCCAAATTTGGCAGCGCACACAAAGACATCCAGGAAAAAGATTCAATGCTGTTTCTGTTTAGGTCCAATGTACGTAGCCGCAATAGTGGCGGAAGGTACGAGACGTTTTTGATGTTACATGAATAGGACAAGGTAAACCTGTCAGCATTGGCCGGGATGTCGAGAGGAATCGCCGTAAGGTTTGTCCTGGGACAGTGAACCAGCGATGTCCCGAAGTATGATAACTGGTCTATGCTACACGTAGCCGGTAGACAAACGCAACCTGACCACAGACGTGTCAAAGTAAGGAGCAAAAGCAGTCCACTCACTTTCATGTCTGTACGAGTTGTCCTCAACACCACCTGTTAAGAGAGGGGAAAAGGCCACGAGTTTGCTTTAGATGCTCAGATATATGTTCGTAAGGGTCCCAGTTGGTGCGCAACGCCTTAAAAAGCAGGTCGCTGTGCGATAGTGGAACTGATCGTTTTCTGTCTTCAGCAAATATCTTAGCGTAGTATGAGTATCAGTCATGTTGTACGCATGTCTGTCGTGGTCATGACGGTATCTCATGCCTAATTATTATATATCCTATGCTGTTGACTAGAGACGGACTTCCGTCACGTATTGTAATCACAGAACCAATCTGGAAACCTCCTGTTTTCAAACGTCTACTCAGACAGGAAAGGAAGAAAAGGAAATAACATAATGTCTCTTTTTCTCCCCACGCACAAGTTTGATGCCTTAGGCGAATCAGGGACTAGTTCAGAACATATAACTTCCTGAAAAGCCACAATTAATGCAATTCTTGATTATTTCTAGTTTGGCAATGTTAGAAACACCATACGCTCACCATCATCGCACATATATAAATACTGCGTTAAATATTGTTTTTATTCTTATTTTTTGTATACACCATTTACAGGGCAACGAATCGTCAGTCGACTTTTCATACTCAGGCATTTTCTAACTCTGTCGAGAGGGATGAAAGCAGCCATCAATACATACTTTCACGTTCTATAATTTGAGAACTAATCTAAAAGTTCCATGTTTTACACTTGGAAGATTGGTCTGAAGAAAGAGCAGACGTCACTGGATACCCTCACGTAATGTAATCTGGCAACCAATCTGGGAACGTCCTGTTCTTAGAACTGTATTCAGATTGGTCTGAGGTGTATCGAAGAACAACTGTGTTTTTCCAAGAAGGTACATTCGGCCTGTCTGCTTCTATGGCGACGTATGCCTCTCTTCTTATCTAGTGACTAGTGTCGTCTTCCTGTTTCAATGTCCAGGTAGTGTTAAGACTAGACGTCTGCATGGTCTGTGCTGAGCCTGTCGATATGATGAACAGGCATAGAAGATATACATGTAGCTATTGCACAAAATATGATACTGTAATTAAAGAAGTTAAGAATACAACGCATTCTCCAAAAGGCATGAAATGTGTTGAAACGTTTGAAATTTCGAGGCCATGATCACTGACTTCTAGCTAATAAGCTTCAGTTGTACAAAT
>NC_049987.1:3247970-3249314 GCF_000003815.2 Branchiostoma floridae | reverse complement strand
TGGACAGTGTAACAGCGGGGCTCAAGCACCGCCAAATCGACCATGCCAAACAGGTCTGAGCTTTAGGCGTTGTGGTTTTCGCACTGGGATTGCGATATTTTTTCTCTCTGTTGTTGATGACTTGTTCTGTGGTGAATCCTGCACTTGAAATGAATCCTCTGGCCGGCCGACTCTCCTAGCATACTATTGACTCTATTTGTCCACTTTCTACAATTAGACCACCGATCCGTGGAGCCTGGTAGAGGCTACACTTGACTGAGGGTGGCATCCTGTCTAAAATGTGCCTACGTATCTTGTGCTTGCGTCGAGGTTTGTGACAATAAATTTGATTTGAATTGGTGACAATAGCACTGAGAACAATGCCCTCACACCGTGTCATTATTCGTCGTTCATGAATTTGATAACAGCAGATATTCCAACAACACCCGCATTCGCCGGATGACGTTTGCGACGTGTGTTCATGAATATTAATTAGAGCAAGCAGGGGTGACCACGTGCATGGCCGCCACCTGGTCATACCACAGGGAAGGTGATTGCGTCATTTACCATATATGGTGAGACGCTCAGAGGCGGTGAAGACGAAAACGCAGACGAAAAACCCCGCCAAATTGGCTTATAAATCATTTTTAAGTGATTTTGTGCCAAAAATGATAACAGGGTTCTTTTAGTAAATATCTCATGCACTATCATACCAAATTTCGTGTCCCTTGGGTTTAATACCTGGGCACGGGAGGCACAATTATACAGTTCGGTCAAAACACCACCTAAAAACATCCATAAAATCATTTTAAAAGTATCTATCAAAAAACCGAAAAAAACGTCTGAGGGTATTGACCCAAGGTACACTTGTGCCAAATTTCAGGTCATTCGGGCTAAGAACGACGGAGAGGAAACACTTTAAAGGTCGTGACAGGAGAAAGAAAGAAAGAAAGAAAGAAAGAAAGAAAGAAAGAAAGAAAGAAAGAAAGAAAGAAAGAAAGAAAGAAAGAAAGAAAGAAAGAAAGAAAGAAAGAAAGAAAGAAAGAAAGAAAGAAAGAAAGAAAGAAAGAAGAAACGGTACGAAAACAATATTTTCACTCGAAGCGTACCTTCGGTACGCGGAGTGAAAATAACAAGTGCGGTTTTGCAATAAAACCATGAAATCTCATAATTCAAACTGAAATTAGTAAATTTGGTAAAATATGCATGTCAGAAACCCGTTGCCATGACAACACGAAACATTACAATTTCAAAATTTTTTCGCAAAATTGTTGCCAACAATATTTTAGGAAAAGTTACCGAGTTTCGTAGTCCTAGCACACGTCGTTCGGAAGTTATAGGACGTCAAAGTTGCGCGGGCTCTTA
>NC_049987.1:3232949-3238483 GCF_000003815.2 Branchiostoma floridae | reverse complement strand
CGGTGTACCATTTTCGAACTGAACCTTCCTGTCCACAACAGCTCCTCAATCCACAGGTTCTCAAGGTATGCTGAGAACGTATCAAACGTACTCGAAATTCATCCTGAAGTTCTTAAGATTTATGGCCGGAGACACAAACGACGCCAATAAAAGTAAACGACCATGCAGGGCCACAGAAAACAGCAAGGGGGCGCCGATATTTACACCGATAAACCATTGTGCCACTTAAATATCATGACCACAAAACATTAAGCGCCAAGGATATTTTGAAAATCCTTACTGTAGTACCAAAGTCAATCACCAGGCGTTCGAAATAGACTTTAACCATCCAAATCGCCCTACCTATCCACCTGCTAAATACCATTGCACTTCATCCAGACGATCTTGAGATATACCACAAAACATCATTCAAACCAAAACAATAACTCCATTTTTCATGCAGTCAGAGGAACTTACGTTCGTGTGTTGGCTGTAGCAGCATTGACGAAAATGACCAAGAGGACAAGAGTGATCTTTCCCATGGTCACGATTCTAAAACGAAGACAACATTCGATGGTTAAAAGTTTGTAAATCACTTAACCAGGAAAACATTTTAGTTTCCATAACAGACAAGAACTTAGTGCCGACTTCAAATGAGTCGTTGAGTCATTGCATGAGAAAAACAGGCAATACCAAGCAGAGGTTGGAAGATGGGGGGCAGCCAAATCAGTTCATACTTTGTATGTGTGATAGGTATGTGGAAATATGAACAGCCATATAGTTTAGAGACTTTAGACCCTTGAGCTATTTTGTCGTTATGGCGTTCTGGGCACCCCCTTATAGACCCTCAAAAAATCAATCAATTTATGGCTGAAAACTACTGAAATTGCGAAGGCTACCCTGATAAAGCTGATAAAGAAACGAATATAAGTTTTGTATTTATGTATAGCATGTTTTTTTTTTTTTTTAAATTTTACAGACCAAAAATTGGAGATGAAGCATTGAAGTTAAAAGGGAACTAGGGGGTTACCAGAACCACGGAAAGCAGAGTTTTCATCTTCAGCGTAGGCAAGGATGTTGATTATATACATGGTATGCAGATGAGGACTTAATTTGAATAATTGATGACAATTAATTTACACAAACTCTTGATATTTCATGGAGGTATGAGGTCGACGAACTCTATCAAATATACACATAAAATAAAATGCAATGAGGTACACAGTCTACAGACATCATTCCACATAACAAACCTGGTTTATTTCGCGACGGTATGTGTTCGTGGAACTCTAGTTCAACATCTTTTATCCCTTGCTGAAAATATTTACGGCGTAGTGTGACAAGGGGAAGCGTACATGGGCGAAATACGACGTATTTTATAGAAGTATATACGCTAAAGTCTCTTGAATTACGGTATGACTCAACTACGCCAAGAGAACCCGTTATGGTTCGCTATTCTGGTCAAAACACAACTGTGACATATTTTCACCAATACTGCGACAGAGCTGAACTACCCTACCAATTCATATCTCACATTGACTCGCAACGTTTCATGTATACGTACTTCTTACTTATCCTTATGTATACGTACTGACTATCTTATCCTAATGTATTACGTGATTTCTTCTAAGTGCACTGCACTGAAAATAGCATTCTAGTAACTTTCTAATTTATCGCCATTTTGAAAACCAGAAGAATGCCCTAAGGGCAAGCTTTTGGTCGTTTCGGTCATAGAATCATAAGACATTCGTACAAAATACCAGCTACGTATACGTGTAACAACTTGCTATGCATCTTTTTAGTCAATATAGCCTTACCTGTGAGACAAACTAAGTTGCGACAACGTTAAAGATCTTAAAGCTTCTTACCTGTTCGTGTCAAACCCTGACTGTAAATGGTTAACCCGTCTCTTCGCATGACTTGAAGCAAAATTTCAAAGTTCAACAACTGACGTGTGTGATTTTTTATTCCTGTCAATTACTCATGTACGCCGTACTTCAGCCAACTACGACGTAGTTTGCCAGTGTGTGCGTCCGTTTGTTAGTTTGCCAAGTGTGTGCATCCGTTTCTTTGTGGAATGCATAACTCGAGAAGCCTTGAATGGATCCTGATAATATTTAATAGGTTGGTAGGGGTCAGGAAAATGAAGGTCAAGTTCGATAATGGGCCCCCTAGCAGCTTCCTAAGGTACTGCAGCTTTTTTTGACATCTCGTGTTACATTCTATCCACTTGCGTAGCGAATGTATAGATATATTTGATCTAAATCCAAAATCTCGAAATAAACTGCCAAAACTTCTACTAGAATGGTTTTTACTTAGCCTGCATACCTGATACCAGTACCTGTACTTGTATAATTGTTTAGGTACAGGTCTACACCTGAATATCTGGTGTACAAAGTATACATGTACAAAGTAAAGCACTAATCATTTATTGGGCAGCCTTTTTTTAAACTTTAGATAAGCATAACCCGAATGCAACGATAATAAGTGTGATGATCAAGCAGTCGAAAATCAAGAAAACTCGGTTTGCAACTTGAAAAAAAATCCCCATACAAAGAAGAAAGTTCATGACTGAAATGGCTACGTGTGTGACGTATAGATAATTGCAGATAGTTTATGAAGTTTGTTTCAATACAGGTACAGGTGCCTCCTACAGTACACTCCAATAAAGTGAAGTGAAATGCCTGTACCTAAACCCGTGTACGTGTACCCAAAATTTCATCAATGGTATACAGCTTTAGTTTCCATATCAAGGGAGAGAAAAATTTCAAAGACCACCGTGATGTAAAATAGGACTAGAAAGAGTGCCATTTCAGTATCAAGGTCGAATTTCTGAGTTTTTTTACGATAAATCTGAGTTTGAAATCCATATATGGATGATGTCATAACAATCATTTATTGCCCCCTTTCCAAGCGACGCACTGTAGTTGAGATCATGTTGCAGATGGCACGTTTGTTAGTTAATTCGAGCACCCTTTTGTCACCCATGACGGCAGCGTCAGACAGTCAAAATCAACACGCCCACGTATTGAGACTAATCAAACATTGTTTTCCTTACTAAACTGCTCCGTAACAGCCACACCGAACCCGACTTTGAGAGGCACATCTATAACAAAAAGACTGAGCACAGACTCCGATGGCTCCCTTACCAAGAAGAGAGTACGAAGTAAAATTGTCTGTGTTCGCATGAAAGAATCGGTTTTGAAATTAGTCATTGGGATATCTGGACGATCGCCACGTGTCATTGAGGTCAAGTAGCGAGTACAATGACGTGTGCAGCTAGCGGTGATTTTTCTGCAATGATGTCTGGAACTGCTAGGGGGCAATTGTGAACCACACAGCGCACTCCAATTGATACATGAGAGTGTCAAGGTATTCATTTCTAAGAATTTATATGGGTTTTACGGAATGCACACGCGTTTTACACAATGCATAAGGCCCATATGAGATTTACGAAATACATAACTTTACAATTTTTGCTATAAGTTAACATTGTGGATTTCGTATGTTTTTAGTGGTGGATCCGTTAAATTCGTATGGATACTTGGGAACCCCTTTGATAGTGAACAAGGTGTCACTGAAAAAAAGCTTCCATACTATGATTCCTACGTTTGCAAAGGTGATCCACTTGTTGATTTAACGTTAGATGTCAATTAAAGTCTGAATGATACCAGAAGAAAAGTGTGATTGGTTATCGTGAACGTCAACTTTCCATGTGAAGTGACTTAGGTACAATTACAGGCAAACATACGAAACGTCAGAAATATGTGCCAGCCTGGAGGGTACACAAAGGTACTGTGTGCCGGTGTGACAGCGATCTCACTAGTGATCTCGCCCTCCCCGGCTAGTGATCTCGCCCCCCGGCTAGTGATCTCGCCCCCCTGTCTCGCCCCCCTTTAGCGATTTCGCCCCCCCCCCCCCCAAAAAAAACGGGTTTACATAGCATTTTAGAAGTTGATTGGTATCAATCACAAAATGCAGTTTCAGAATGATATAAGTACATGAGTCTGATACATAACTCCATCCATAGTATTAATATTAACGTAATTACATGTTGATAAGGCAGCTGAAGTTGTTTCGGACAAGGAGGGTTGGGTCCCTTGTATTCCCTTATTGCATATACTTGAGTCTCAACATAAGATGTATTTCATTGTATTCACCTGTCCTCAAGCAACCTATATATCTCCAATATGAAGCCTCTGCCATGAATTGACCACAAAAGAAGTATGAAATGTCTTTATTAGTTATGTAGATAAGGTATTCATTAGAATATCGCACATTTTTTATATGGTATCTTCACCTCCAATATGACTGTTTTTCTAGTATTTATTAACTGGTTCATTTACCTGTGTTTCTTAAGACTGGTACTTTACCAGTGTTTTGTAGCATTTCGCAACAGGTATATGAAGTTGCGCGTAGATAGTGTTTATAATGAGAAACTATTATTCACTTGTGTTTTTGTTAGTGCTTTGGAAATGTTTCCTGCACAAGATAGAAAATACTGTGACAAATTGAAAACATGTAGCTGACTTATTCCGTGCCGTAGACGGTGTTGATTTATACGTTGGCGATAGCGCTGTCTTTTTATGCCATCTCAACTGCAAAAAGAAATGTATTTTTCATTTCAATGGCTTGTTTGCACCAAACCATATAGTATCGACTTTCAAGGTATAACAATTTCAGGTAATAAGGTGCCATATAGGTACCAGGTAACACACCATATACGTTACTCCCCAGGTGCAGTATAGTACCAGGTAGCGCACCTAATATGTAGTAACCAGTTGCTCTTGAGAACCCTCCGAGAAGCAATGTTCTTAACTCTCAAACCACCGTATGGGGTCAAAACTGACCCCAGGCGTATATCGATGTGTACCATTATGGCATTTCTGGTCGAAAACAAATTTCGTTCCATGAGTTTGTTTGTATATATGTCCTATAACTTCTTATACGTTTTTAACGAGATTGGCTTATTATTGATTAAGTTATCTTAGAAAGTTTATGCATGGTCCAGTGGGGTCAAAACTGACCCCAGCATTTTTTTAAACAAACTTTTGCGACCCACACCTGAACTACTTATCGTAGGATCACGAAATTTTCAGAGAATGCTGTACATGTAAGCCAAAATTATTATTACAGCTTTTGTGCTATTATCATGTTATATGACGACATTATGACGTCATCTAGGTAATCTCGGCCGCCATCTTGGATTTTGCCTGATGACGTCATTAAATTAGCATAAATTATGAATATTGAGTCATGAAATTAACGTTGAATTTCATAAGATGTGATAAGCAACTGATATCTGCTAAGAAAACCTTAAAACGTTTAATGCAAAATTAGAAAACTTAATAATAATAATAATTAGTAATAAATATGTCTGTCAGAATTTCGTTGCCATGGTAACATGAAAAATGATGAACATACTTTGTTCACTGAAAATGTTGGCTTTCAACATTTTCTAAAAAGTTACCAAGTTTGGTGACCCTAGCATGAGCCCTTCAGGCGCTATACGGCATTGAAGTTGGCATCAAAAACCTCCTTCCCTTTCTGAATAG
>NC_049987.1:3226469-3232802 GCF_000003815.2 Branchiostoma floridae | reverse complement strand
TATTTATCACCTTCGAAAATAAAGCTTATATCTTGTTTGAAACAGCATAGCTTAAGAAGTCGGGGATGGGTCCTAATGACATTTGGTATATTTTTCAAATACTTCAATCGAAAATATTAATGTTCAAACAATTTAGTGAAGATATGAGGTCATGGAAATCTACATGTACTTTATTTGTTTTTCTAAATGTCGTTCGCCCGAAACCCAGTCCAACTTGCACTGCCACGTATGCGACCAAATGTCAGTTTAAATAAACAAAACCCAAGGATAGGTCATGGCATGACCTTTTAGACCACGCGTGTGTTTATGTCGCTTCGTCACCATATGTCCACTTTCTCACATGCTTATTTTTTTTCAACTAAAGGGTAAAAGGTAAATGTAAAAGTAGCTTTTTGATATAGAAAGGGGCAGTGGGTCATTATCCACTAGGCCAGGGCAATGTATTAGAAAATAGAGCACATCCCTCTCCCTTCTTCAGTCTTTGAGCTCTTCAACCGTCAGGTATTCATTTTACCTCCTCAAAAGTCAGGTACGCATTTGTACCCCGCAGTGGAGTGAGGAGGAAAGTTACGTCAAGTGTCTTTCCCAAGGGCACAGCACTGGCGGCATTTCGGGAGGATTCTAAACCAGGAACTCTAAATCCTGGGTCGAATGCACTAAGGGCCAGTTCACACGAGGAAAATATCCGACGGTCGTACGTCAAAGTCGTCCGTCTTTGACATACGACGCGATTTTGCTTCGTGTGAAAAGACCCCGGGGTGTCGGCGACAGATATTTTATGGTCCGGTCGTACGTCAACCTCAGGGTGGACGTACGACAGCTCTCCGACACCCGGCGGGAGGTCTGCGACGCTAGCACTGTTTTCCTCGTGTGAACAAAAACGCGTCGTCTGTCGCTTCTCAGCACCGGTTTGCCGGCTGCAGGAGCTTTCTCCCGCGCTTTCTGAACCCATGCTACTTCTTTTAAACATGTTTATCTTCCATTTCCCAGTATTTTTGCGGTTTTTTTTGTATTCTTATCTACGGAGATTTTTTTCCTAAGCATGACAAAGAACAAAATAGCGGGGAAACTAGCTGTTTGTGGAACAACTACAGGATAAGAAGTAAAATGGAGACGGTGAGAGAGACGGAATCATATGCAGAACTACATGTAACAGTGTCATGGGACTCATCATCTGTCACACAGTACTTGTACTAGAACATTTTCACAACAAAATTTAAAATGCACATGTCAACAGTTCTTTTACAACGTCTGGCGCAAGCAGGGGCCAAGTGGGAGTCCCATATCCGTACGTGTGAACAGAAAGCTGACTGACGACTTTGACGTATGTCATTGTCGGACGACCAGAAATTTTCCTCGTGTGCGCTGGCCCTAACTGTTATTCGTAAACACGACACCTCACAATAGGTACTAAACTTAAGCATATATTATTGTGAAAGGGCAAAAAAAACTCATTAAGCTCCAAGGGGGCCCCAAAGCCCTTTTCCGTAGAGCGTAATCGGCGGTTTTAATTCTACGTACTCCGTAGCGGGAACGCTCGAATTCAACGTAGAGCGTAATCGGTGCATTTTGCGTCGAGCGATATTGGCCCCTTTAATTTAACGTATTACGTAGAAGCTAACCGGATTTTACCGTAAAACGTAATTCATATTAATTTTTCGTCAAGGGTAATCAAAGTTTCATTAAACTTAACTAGCCTACCGGCAACTTTTACCCGCGAAAATGCTGGAAATTGCGTTTCAAAGGGTCCAGATTTCAAAATTTCGCCGGACATTCCTTGCTATGGCTCAACACTTCGGCACTGGACATGGTGAAAATATGTTGCGGGAGCGTCGTCCCCCAACTAGTAGAAATCTTTTTACCGACCTTAGCTTAGTTAACAAGCAAAATGTGCCCCTTAAATGCAGGAAATGGCATTTCAGAGGGTCGAGATTTCAATTTTTCTCCGGGCGCCGGGCGGCCCTTGCCAAGGCTTGCGACGGCTTGGGCCTAGCCTCCGGCGCTCACGACTCTACGGCGCTCGTCGCCCTCAAAGACGTTTCTCTGACAGAAATGTCATTACATTGAGCATATGGTCTGCCAGCAAAATTTGTCCCTCAAAATGCAGGAAATGGTGTTTCAGAGGGTAAAAATTTCCAAATTTTCCCGTACCTACCTTGCGACAGTTCGATTGTTCGTGCTTTCGGCACTCGAAATCTGAAAATGATGTTAGGGGGCGTTGCCCAGCTTAAAGCTAAAACCATGTGAATTTCTAATTGGATGCTATTTAACTTAGCTTAGTCTGTGAGCAAAATTTGCCCTTCAAAATGCTTAAAATGGCGTTTCAGAGGGTTAAGATTTCACAATATTCCCGGGGGAGCAAACCCTTCTGTCTGGAGTAGGTGGTTCACTTCAAATCACCCGGTTGGAGTCCTGGCGAACCCCGTCGTGTGTAAACATGTGCGAACATGTGTGATCACGTCGACCGATGATGTATGTTCGTCAGCATATCTGTGGATCTGCCGCTACCAGCCCAAAGCTGCCTACCAGCCCAAAGCTGCCTTGGCAGACCCTTGTAATGAGTTGTATCATTGTCAACAAAGAAATTAATACCACTGCCAAATAAGGTTTGCTTAATCTCCTGTCGGGCATGGCTATCTCTACAGGGTTAGTCACACAGCAAGAACCTCAAGTGATTTTCAATGTCGGACTTTTATGAACGCCACATTTTGAACAGCTTCTTATCTGTAGCACTGTGCACAACGATCAAACGCGTTGTGTGCGTTTTATGCGAATGTTACAGTAGGTTTTTAGTAACAGTACTCGCATTATTTGTATATCTTGCAATTTAGCCCTAGTTCTACAATGATTTAGTTCTGCGTGTGCTATCAATGAACCTGTTGGTCTCAAAAGAAGTTGAATTACGATATTATCAAAAAACTACGTATAAGGCTCCGAAACATCCTGTATGTAATATTCCTTCGTTCAAAACTGATGCTATACAATCTTTGCGTGACTATTCTATCTCTTTGTAGTTATCCTAGTATACACAAGACAGCAGTTAGCAGAGAGACAGGAAACATAGGTTAGTTTTTTTTCGTTTTGCCGTCTTACAAACACCACATTTATACAGCTTGCAATATAGTCCAATGATGCAATCCAGGGTAAAAGAAATCCATTTTTTTGCTGTATGGTCGCTCGTATGTCCAGGTATTTGTTTAGCAAAACACCATGCAGAAACTGAGACATGCACAAAGGCCAGACCTCTGCTATGAGGTGACTAACACCTGTTTTGGTGGCTGTAGCAAACTACATTCAAGATGGAGTGTCCTTCTATGATTTTTTCATCCCCTTAAAATACTTTTGGGCAGCGCAAAATCATTGTTTATCAGTAAGTACCAAAATGCAAAAAAAAAAATACCAACAAATCTGTCCAAAGGATCTTTAGATATAGCTGCGGATACGCAGACACTGACAACCGCAATACTCTCTAGGATGTAAACCTCCTTCCTGGAGGTAAAAAAAAAACTTAATACACAATGCCAAATTGAAAAATAACATGTGAGAAGATGAACACATGGTGACAAAATAAGATAAATAACCACACGTACACGCGCCGTCTTAGTTTGAAAATATTGTTGCAAAGAGCCAATAAACAGCGTTTATCAAATCCGGTCATTTTATCAAGTTCCGTTTGCATTAATATACGTCAATGCAAATCATATGCAGAAATGACCTTGGATTTAGGCTATATAACATATAGTCGCCACACTACGCCGCACTACGCCGAGACTACCACAAGTATCGAATACAGGACGGACCTTCGACTTTCGTGGACGAGTTTAAGAACCACTTCATCAGTGAGTTGACTTTTTTCTAGTTATCTTTGATTTCTGTTTTACGGGTTTATCTTTTAACTCCTTTTGATCTCTTGGATATATCTGAAAGGAAATCAAATGACGTTCACAAACTAGGCAAGTCTGAGTAAAATCATTTTCATTCGACTGCTCCAAATGTTTGTAAAGTTTTAATACAACTCACTTGAAGTGAGTTCTTGTCTGTTATCGAAACTAGCTATAACTATTTTCTGGTTAAGTGATTTACAAACTTTTAACTTAATTCAACGAATGTTGTCTACGTTTTAGAATCGTGACCATGGGAAAGATCAGTCTTGTCCTCTTGGCCATTTTCGTTAGTGCTGCTACAGCCAACACTCGAACGTAAGTTTCTTTAACTCCATGAAAAAGGGAGTTATTGTTTTGTTTTGAATGATGTTTTGGGGTATATCTCAAGATTCTAGATGGAGTGCGATGGTATTTAGCAAGTAAGTAGGTGGGATGCTTTGTGAGATCGCGTTGCGCAATCAGCAGCGCGTTGGACTCAGGCCCAAGAGGTCCTGAGTTCGAATCCTGCCGTGTCACCGATCTTGTGCCCTTGGGTAAGGCACTTTACACGACTTTCCTCACTTAACCCAGGTGTAAATGAATACCTAGCTGCGGCCAGTGGCAGTGGCAGGCCTTAGGGGCATGTTCGGGCATGACGCACCCGCTATGATACACGAGTCGGGGGTAGGATGAGCCTCTTGCATCCTTGGTCGGAAGTTCTCCTTAATTTTGATAGTGCAGTAGGAATTTTTGAAAACGTCTTTGGAGCTTGATGTTTGGGGTTCATGATGTCTAAGTGGCACAAGGGTTTATCGAAGTAAATATAGGCGCCCCCTAGCTGTTTGCTGTGGCCCTACATGGTCCTTTACCTTTAGGGGCCTCGTTTGTGTCTCCGGCCAGAAATCTTAAGAACCTCCGGATATTCGAATACGTTTGATACGTGGGTAGTCGCTGTGAGCCTTTTCGTGTCATGGTCATAGTCGATATGTTCACCTGGCTTTCTCTGACGTAACTGCAGCAGGCTGTGTGTATGTGAGTGCGTTTGTTTTGAGAACAACATAAATTGAGATGCTGTTGGTGGGTCTTCGTGGCGTTTGGTAGTTGAAGAGCGTTCACCGTTGTAGATAGGAAGGTTCAGTTCGAAAATTGTTAACCTGGCGTTTTTCTACGGTAAGGCAGTTCGAAAATTGTTAACCTGGCGTTTTCCTACGGTAAGGCAGCTGGCCGTACTATGTATGATGGTCGACGATCTACATGGGTTAGTCTGTGAGATTTCTAATTGATCAAATACAATACATGCAGCCAGACTTGACAGATTTTTTTTATAGATTAATTTGCCTGGGCCTCTGGTGAAACGTAGACAAGACTGAAATTACCCCAATAACTTACATTTCTCTTATCTTCGGACAGCTGCTTCTGTCATATCGGCACCAGTACTAACAGGAGCCCAGTTCTCCTAGACGTACCAAACCCATCGTACAGCCACTGGTTGAGTCTATCGTGCAGCGAGGCCAAGTCGAAATGCCCTGATGACTGCAGGTAAGATTTGTCGCCATCCCTTTCTTAACAATAACTTAAACCGCACTTCTTTTTCTTTCGTTAATGTTTTCTACCATATAGATATATATTCCGTCTTTTTGCATTTTCTTCCTTTATTCGACATATATATATATATATGTGTGTGGGTGTGTGTGGGTGTGGGTGTGTGTGGGTTGTGTGTGTATAAAGAAATAGATAAATAGATAGATAGATTGATAGATAGTTAGATGGATAGATAGATAGATAGATTGATAGATAGTTAGATGGATAGATTGATAGATAGTTAGATGAATAGATAGATTGGTAGATAGATAATTTGATAGATAGTTAGATGCATTGGATAGATATTGCAACGTTGCAACGACAATGCCATTCTCAGCCTTAATTTCTGCCCAGCATTAATATTCATGAGTCTACCACAATAAGAAGTTATGGGGGATGCGACATTTTGGATGTAATTGATGTACAATGTATTTAGGAGGAATGCAGCCATTGCTCTTGGTGGGTCGGTAAATCCAATAGACAACGATGCTGGGAATGAGGCTTGTGAACTGCTGGGTGAGTAATATCATAGGTGATGCTATAGTATTTAGCGTTGGGAAAAACAATAGGGCAATAGGGCGTAAATGTCGCTTACAGTGACAAGGTCAGTTTACGGGCATTTAGGGTTAACTGGAATGAGCAATTAAGGACACAACCGTGACATGCATGTGCGCTCACACACACGCAGACACACACACGTCACACACACGTCACACGCACACATACACACACACACACTGACAGAAGCGTACGTACACACACACACACACACACACACACACACACACACACATACTGAAACAAGCGCACACACTCACTCACACACACACACACACACACACACACACACACACACACACACACACACACACACACACTGACACACGCC
>NC_049987.1:3211922-3226369 GCF_000003815.2 Branchiostoma floridae | reverse complement strand
CACACACACACACACACACACACACACACACACACACACACACATTGACACACGCACCTGCATGATCACGCAATCCAATCGCATGTGTCTTGCAAGTTTGCAGAGGCTTTGAGTAGCTAGCTAACTTTCTTCATGAATTTTCGCAATTCCTACTTCATTCGCTGCGTTTGAAATGCCCGCTTTCTATAGCTGAACGAAATGAACCATAGCGAAGCTGTTGTTCAAAACACGGTTATTTTTTTTTCTGTTCAGGACGTGAAGTATCCGCTGAAGAGCCTGTTCACCTATATGCACACTACGACACCAGCAACTGTGACCATGTGGGTTACCAGTACCTCGGGGAGGTGTGTTGCTTGAAAATGGAGTTCCCTCCGAATTTAAACATTTCACCAATGTACGTATACAGCCCCACGTGTACCGACGATCAACTCACCGTCACAGGTTGATCCTATCGATTTGTGGAGAGTGCTTGACAACCCACCTCCATTCAGTAAAGTCAGTTCTTGTAGCCGAAAAGCAGGCATATAGGGCCCAATTGTTGTATGTTTTTCCTATATAACGTTGGGTAATATGCATCAAATAAAGCATTTCAGTCACCTATCGTTATTCAACGTCTTGTCATTGGTTGCAATCCATTCTGGTTGAAGACATTCAATAAGTCTTGCTTAAGAGTCCTTATTCAGAAGGTTAGCATGACCTGAGGAAAAACCATTAATAGATAACTTTAACAGAGGCCGTAGTATTCAACTATTCAACTTTGTCGAGGAATACTAAATGAGTCCCTTTTAAACCTCGATTTAACAAAATCGAACTAAAACTAATTATATTCATGGTACATTTGTAATATAATTGATAGCCTTTGGATGGTAATATAATGGCTGTTAATACCATGTATTTATTTGTCAATTTTAAGACATCGGTTTTCATCCAAATCCAACAAGATTGGCAATGGAAAAAAATACATTGCCTGGCGACGGTTGGTGTTGTAGGGTTTTTTGATCAGTGCAAAATGTGGAAATAGCATTGGAACGGGTTTGGCAGGTAGGTACGTGTGCATAGACTGGAAACTCCCTGTCCTACTAACCCTGGCACCTAGCCCACCTGTAAGTTACATAAACTACAACCAGCAGAAATGTACTATCTCCAGTACAACACAATAGTCTGCCAGTAACCTAAACATACAGTCAGCACTACAGTGTATTGTGGAGAATAAAAAACGTGAGAACCAACTGTTTCCAGCACTCCAGCACTTGAATGACTTTCTTGTCCCTAATCCACATGGCTGTCCTCCAGTCCATGGGATAACTTGACGGTTGAACTTTCCACACAATGGACGTCCTCAACACCCAAAGCAATAACAGTCAATGCACGAACCTCCCTCTGGCTTTTACCTACGTGACAGACACAGCAAAGCGTCCTCTAGCTGCCCCACAAAACTGCCCTCTGCCTTGAAGGCCTGATGCAAGTACATGTTTAAAAGATCCTCTTCTTCACTATATAGACAACAGCTCTCTCCCTCTGCACCACGACTGGGTGATCCCCGAATCTCTGCAGTTGCATTACTACCTCCTTGTCCTGCCGAAGTTCTCAAGGGACCGGGCAGCATGCCCTACATTCCACATTCCACCTAGGGGACCCAGCATGCCCTACATTCCACATTCCACCTAGGGGACCCAGCATTCCCTACATTCCACATTCCACCTAGGGGACCCAGCATGCCCTACATTCCACATTCCACCTAGGGGACCCAGCATGCCCTACATTCCACATTCCACCAAGGGAGCCCAGTATGCCCTACATTCCACATTCCACCAAGGGACCCAGCATGCCCTACATTCCACATTCTACCAAGGGGACCAGCATGCCCTACATTCCACATTCCACCAAGGTGTTGATTAGGCAGTGCTGGCATTCCAGTGAAGGTAGCAATGTAGAAATTTCAGTGGCAATGTTGGAATTCCAGAGAAGCAGGCAATGTTGGGCAGTGCCATTGGAACTCCAGCCAGAGTGGTGAAAGAATGTGCCCCCAATAGCCGACCATTGCATGGTTTGACATATTTCTCAGTATCGTACAAGATTATATCATATGCTGTCAGGATGATGTTGGGTGCATGGCTGGCTTGCCCACTATCCATACATGTCCTTGTGCGTGCAATTTTGAGTGTAACCAAAAAAGGATTTTGAACAACGTGTGTGTGTGCGTGTGTGCGTGTGTGTGTGTGTCTGTGGCCTTGTTATACCTTTAGTATATGCCATGAAAATTACCAGTGTGTGAACTTAATATACCTTTAGTAAATGACACGAAAATTACAATTTGCCATCATTCAAGATTATGACCTTAATATGTAACATTTCCTGTCTACCTATGGTATATTGCTATCCCTATCAGTTTTAGCTGACCCAACCACCTCCCTGATCCCAGCTTCCTGGGACCTGACCCAGATTCTATTTCACATTCCTTGAGGCTGTGGAAACATGCCTAGCATGCCTGTGGAAACATGCCAAGCATGCCTGTGGAAACATGTCTGTGCAATTCCTAGAATTTTTGCAGACTGAACATAATATATACCATTTGGCTTGCCCCTGAGGCGTCGCCAAAATCTCGAAATAAACTGCCCACACCAGTTTTAGAATTGTTTCTATTTGGGCTGTGTACCTAATACCTGTACCCGTAAATTGTTTAGGTACAAGTCTTGGCCAGGATATCTGGTCTCTACAACGGTACTAATGGCACTAATCAGGTAATTGAAAATCAAGAAAACAACTAAATAAAATATCCCATACAAAGAAGAGTGTGAATAATTACAATTGGCTACGTGCATGATGTACAGATAATTGCAGATAGTTTATGAAGCTTACTTCAATACAGCTACTGGTGCCTTCTACAGTACACTACAATAAAGTGAAGTAAAATGCCTGTACCTAAACCCGTGTACGTGTTCCTAAAATTTGATCAATGATGATAGGAACACAGCTCTAGTTTCCATATTAAAGGCGAGAAAAATGGCAAAGACCGCCTGGATGTAAAATAGGACTAGAAAGAGTGCCATTGCAGTATCAAGGTCGAAGTTCTGAGTTTTTTTTACGATAAATCTGAGTTTGAAATCCATATATGGATGATGTCATACCAATCATTTATTGCCCCCTTTCTAAGCGACGCACTGCAATTGAGATCATGTTGCAGATGACACGTTTATTAGTTTATTCGAGCACCCTTTTGTCACCCATGGCGTCAACGCCAGACAATCAAAAATAAACACGCCCACGTATTGAGACTAATCAAATATAATTGTTTTCCTTACTTAACTGCTCCGTAACAGCCACACCGAACTCGACTTTGGTAGTGACAGAATCGGTTTTGAAATTTGTTAATGCTTGCTTTACTTCATTTTATTTGACTTATTATGGGCAAACTTGGAAACACAAATTCTAAGCTGAACAACAGTCTTTGGGGTATCTGGACAGTCGCCACGTCTCATTGAGGCCCCCTAGCGATCAAAATCACGTCTGCAGCTAGCGGTGACTTTTCTGCAATGTACCTTGAGCTGCTAGGATGCAATTGTGAACCATACAAAGCACTCAGATTCCCTAACAAGGGAGTGTAATGGTACTCATTAGAATTTCTAAAAAAAAAGATATTGGTTTTACGGAATGCACACACATTTTACAGAACCAGTACAAGTTTCACGGAATACATTACTGTAAAATTTTTGCTATAAGTTAACATTGTATTAATTCATCTGCGTCGGTATTATTGGACTAGTTAGATTGCAATAACCAAGACAAAAATTGGACTCAGCCAAATTTCTGACAGTTTTTAAGCAATCCTCGCCATAATCATTCTTAATCTTAACTTGAAAGTTCATCTGTGTTTGTAGAAGTCATTATTGGACTAGTTAAATGTAATGTCAAGATGAACTTTCAAGCTAAAATTAAGAATGATCATGGCGAGGATTGGTTGAACACTCAATGATCTGGGTGAGTCCAATTTTTGTGTTAGATATTACAGTTTAACTAGTCCAATATTATATGAATTTCGTATGTATTAAGTGGTGGATCTGTTCGATTCGCTAAGCAACCTTTGATATTGAACAAGGTGGCAGCACAGAATACACAGCTTCGTTACCATAATTCCTGCAGCCTGCGCAAACATTGAAGCTAAAACGTTTGCAAGGGTGATCCTCTTGTTGATTTAGTGATCATTTAAAGTCTGCATGATACCAGAAGAAAAGCGTGATAAGTTATAGCGTGTACGTCAAGGCTTATTGTGAAGGGATTGATCATGAGGTATATTAATTAAGAGCAAAATACGAGACGTCAGAAATATGTTCCAGTCTGGAGGGGACACGGATGTACTGTGTACCAGATTCTGTTTCAATCTTTCGACAAGAAGAAGAGTTCGTTAACCTTATACTTTCGCGGAATATTTAGTCCTTTCAATTACATTTGTCTGTTATATGCCAAAGGTTCTTAAGTTTTGATGACCACAAAATCCATACACGCAAATAAACATACATACGTATCTTTATTGGTGAATGGCATAGCCCACAGGTTTTTACTGCCAGAATACCACTTCCACCATACATTACGATTTATGTATCACCAATAAATCAAGATCACAGCATGCCCAAAGATACAAATAAAGGAATTCCAGCTGCAGTACCAAGGCCAAACACCAGGACGCCAAAAGCAGACCTTATTTTCGGGTCAACAACACAAACGCGTGTACCAAATTTCATTGCAATATTGCGTAACGTTCTGAATGTATGTACCCAGAACAAACATATGTACACACACTCTGTAAAACATTACCTTCATGTGATATAGGTTATAAGTTAATAACCTATCAACGGACTTTGTTTGGTATGTGGATAGCCCAAGCAATTGCCGATCCACATTATGCCAGCGGCCTAGCTTCACCACAAAGACTAATAGGAAAACACAAATTATACCTGACCAATACAGCAACAGAGTAAGGAAACCTGACATATGTCATCTGGCAGGAGACACTGTTGCCACTAAAACAGGAGACACAAAGTAACCTGATACATTGAAGGTGGCATAAGCTCCTGCAACACAGAAGAGAGTTCCATAATATGTAAACTAATATCGATCAATCACACGGCAACCAAAACCCTAGCCCAGCCAACTCACAACCAAGAAGATATTGGTGGGGACGCCCCAACCACACAAAACAGGGTCAACCTTCAGTATAAGGTTCATGCGCTGGGAAGCCCAAAATCAAGCCTGACCGCCAGCACACCAACACCATCCCATGTACCTAAATAATCATTGTAATCGCACAAAGCAGCGCCGGAAACGCCCAATGCACACACAAACCCAAGTGTCAAGTTCAAACACAAGGGCCCCAAATCAAACCTGAGCATTAGGCAACCAACACCAACACATGTACCAAGAATCATCGCAATGGTGCTTTACGATCAGGAGATACAGCGCCGGAAACGTCCCTTCCGTAGGCAAAATCCAACCTCAAATGTCAAGTTCAAACACCAGGAGGCCCTAAAATCAAACCAGAGTATCAGGTAACCACCACCAATCCATGTAACAAAAATGATTGCGATCGCACGATTTTTTTCTGGAGATATAGCGCCGGAAAAGCCCCTTTCACACACTCCCATGCTACTGAAAACTATACCTGCATTACATGCAGGTAACAACCGAAACCCAAGGACGGGTGTTGACATGACCTTTTAGACCGCGCGTGTATTTATGTCGTATCTACTCCGTATGTTCACTTTCTCACATGTTATCTGCAACTGAATTGAAGGGTAAAGGTTAAATATACACAGCACGAAAACGAATATTTAAGCCTACTTTCCGAAATACTTAAATGTAGCCTAAAGATGGGAAAATATTTCCGCACAGTTCACGGTATCGTAAAGACCACGGAAACCATGGTTTTACATTTCAGTAACCTTTCCGTATTCGTTAAGGCAAATTAAATACATGTGATATATTTACATAACCTTTAAGCATCCTTATATGTGCCGTATAGATGAAACGGATATTGCTTATGTACAAAAAAAAAACACCTACAGGCTTTGAACCGACGATATGTTCACATACAATCAGTTAAACTTCGCCTTTTTTTTATTTTCGTAGTTCTCGATTAAAGGTGGAAATTACATATAGGAGATAATATCTTTTCATTGCATTTCCGTTACATTTCATCTCATTTTTCTTACTCCTATTAGTATAGGTCTATGGAGACATCCCCCATCTTATGTATAGGTGCAAAAAAAGATCAGAATGGTAGCTTTTATCTTTTTTTTTAGAAGAGGCATTGCTTTTGCCAAATTAAGAGTATTTCCCGCTCAATATACCACATACGTCTTTCACTAAGGCAGCGGCTTTAAATGACCATGAATAGCTCCTGCTGCGTTAGTGTGTTTAGTTTAACTAAGAAAAGAAAATCTCCTCCCGTGTGCACCAAACATATAACATATACAATCTTTCCGACGTCATTCCGTTACATTTGAGCCGACTTTACATAAAAAGGGGGAGGTTTAAGCAAACCTCCCCCCTTTTATGTATAGGTGGAAAAAAGATGTCGGAAAGGTATAGCGTTTATCATTATTCTAAGAAGAGGCATTGCTTTTCCCAAATTACGAGTATTTTCTACACAATATACCACATGCGCCTTTCACTGAAGCAGTGGCTTCAAATGAATAACTTCCGCTGTGTTATTTAGCGTGTTTAGTTAACTAAGAAAAGAAAATCTCCTCCAGTGTGAAACCTACCGGTACATATAACAGGTACAATCTTTCCGACGTCATTCCGTTACATTTGAGCTGACTTTACATAAAAGGGGGGAGGTTTAAGCAAACCTCCCCACTTTTATGTATAGGTGGAAAAAAGATGTCGGAAAGGTAGCGTTGATCATTATTCTAAGAAGATTTCCCAAATTACGAGTATTTTCTGCTCAATATACCACATGCGCCTTTCACTAAAACAGTGGCTTCAAATGAGCGCTCCCTCCGTGTTATTTAGCGTGTTTAGTTAACTAAGAAAAGAAAATCTCCTCCCGTGTGAAACCAACATATAACAGATACAATCTTTCCGACGTCATTCCGTTACATTTGAGCTGACTTTACATAAAAGGGGGGGGGGGAGGCTTAAAACCTCCCCCCTTTTATGTATAGGTGGAAAAAAGATGTCGGAAAGATAGCGTTTATCATTATTCTAAGAAGAGGCATTGCTTTTCCCAAATAACGAGTATTTTCTGCTTAATATACCAGATGCGCTCCTCTATAAAACAGCGGCCCCGCCTGAATAACTCTTTCTGTGTTAGCGTGTTTGACGAAACCAGGAAAATCAAATTATCCTCACGGGTGAAATCATAAATATAACAGATGGTATCTTTCCGATGATTTCCGTTACCATTGAGCTCACTTTACATAAAAAGGGTCTATGTACAGGTGCAAGAAAGATGTCGGAAATGTAGCGTTTATTTTTTTCCAGTAGTATCGTATGTTACCGATATCGTTCCGTTACCTTTGAGCTTACTTTACAGACAACTCTCTGAACTTACTTTACAGAGGTGGAGATTGATAGTTACAGAAAAAGATGTCCGAGAGGTAGCGTTGAAAGCAAGGAGGTTAAATATTAAACTTCCATGTTGAAAAGAAGGAACAGTCGCCGGGAGCACTGCGTACATGCCCCCGTCAGGGTAAGAGGACTAGCACTGGGCGACCTGCCCAGTCTGTCGCTCCCGGATGGCTGTGCCCTGCAGCTTGGCATCCCGACGACATAGCGTCCTCACTTCCCGGTATAAACGTATGCATGGGAATATAGCGATGGTCGGGTTTGCCGTTCTCAGTTCATATAATGTGAAAAAAAAACTTTCTTAGCTCCTTGTCTAGAAGAACATTTTTATCTACAAGTAATCATGTTCTCCCAGAAAGGCTGGTATTTTCTAGTGTGGTAGCAGTTGTTGCATTTAGCTAAACCTAGGCTTAACAGCGTACCAAGAGGATGGTGTTTTTTTCAAATTCAAATTTATTCGCCGTCAACTATGAATAACGAACAATGCGGCATTGAATTTCTAATTAACAGCTCCCAGAAGATGTTCACGTGTGTCATGTGATGGGACGTTATCCAATGACAAACAAGAGTGGGTTTTTTAAACCTAACGAATATGCCAGAATTTATAGAAGAAACCAGTTTGCAGGGCGTCTGTTTCGGGACAAGTCACGAAGGAACGTTGGACCCGTTTCAACACACGGATTATCGGTGTGGTCTTGCCGCATATGGATTCCGACGGAACTACAAGGCGGAACGAATACTAGGAGACTCGGAGTATGCTGGAGAGTCTTCAACGGGGCACAACTCAGGGTGAATTCAAGATTGTGTCGACCAGCATCAGCTGGCGGAGACTACATGGAGAGCACGGCCATCACGAAACAGTGCCCATCCTCGGGAATCCGGCAGCGGATTTTCCTACTGTGATGACAAGATGGAACTAAATGGTGCTTGAAATGACGTCTTTCCAGTCGTATCGCCCGACACTGGACTCCAAATTGTGGACTTGAATGTAGCGGAGATTCGTGTATGGCTATTATACACCGATTGTTCCCTCGGTCGACCAAACCAAGTCCACAATAAAAATTAAAAGATAGTCTAGACGAAGAAGCCTCAGGTACCTTGTAGGTATGATTCGAACCAAATGAGACATGCATATCCAATGCACATGGTGCGGAACGTTAAGTCACACAAAACACATAAAACCAACATAAAGATGCGGAAAGGTTTAAACTTACGCCGCCTTTACTAAATATAAACGACAACTATAGTCCAAGAAAAAAATCACGGAAAGCGTTCGAATAGGTACGTTTCTGCACATCTTCACGTACCTTTCAGGCTGTGTGAACGACACATAAACGTGGGGGAAATCGTAACGGAAATCGAGTGTAAAGGTGGTCAAAAGATCACGGAAAAGTCTTAAGAAACGCACGCTTTCCGCCCGTAAAGGATATGGAAATACTGTTATTAACGACGCCTTTAAGCGTCTAATAGTTGCGGAAAGGCACGTGAAGAAGTGCAGAACCGTACCTATAAGTGCCAACGTAAAGGTAACATTAAAGGGAATCTTTACGTTCACGGAAAGAAGTCGTTAAGTTGCGGAAAGGGTGCAGAAACGTCGCGTTTACGTTTGCTTAAATACCAGATTTCGTGCTGTGATAAACGTAGCCCAATAGCATTTTGAGACCGTAGGGCTATCATTCAATGTGTCTAGGGCAAGGCATTGGAAGGTAGAGCGCTACATTCTACTGTCTCACCTCCCCAAACCCATGTGTTTCCCCTTGGTGGAATGAGGAATACAGCACTGGTGACATTTCGGGAGGATTCTAACCCAGGCACTTAAGCTTTAAATTCTTTGACGAATGCACTAACCATTATACGCCACTCAATGGGTACTAAACATAAGCGTATACAATGTTTAGTTGGCAAATTAAAACAATCTCGTCATGCTACAACATGCAACGTTCATACTTCATTATGCGGCAACAAGATGTCAGATGGACTTGAACCTATTTCAATAAGGAAAATGATATAGCTAAATATCTTACATCATTTGTAATTGAACTAGACCCTTATACAATTTATAACTGGCTTTTAGCTCTAGGCTGTTCAAGGCAACTAATGATAATTATAAGCTGGACTAAACTGCTCTCAATGACCTTCAAGATTGAGCTGTCGTTTTACAATCTACTACTACTACTACTTCTACCACTACTGCTGCTACTACTACTACTACTACTACTACTACTACTACTACTACTACTACTACTACTACTACTACTACTACTACTACTACTACTACTACTACTACTTCTACTACTACTACTACTACTACTACTACTACTACTACTACTACTACTACTACTACTACTGTCCGTCAGTCTATACAGACTATGACACTACGCAAGTACAATGACAATGCAGTCTAGAATTCAAAAAAGTGTGAATACAAAATACAAAAACTTAAATGATGCAACTTGCAAAAAAATCAATTTACAATCTACAGCACCAGAAAATGTTGTTATTATGGACAAAATAACTGTGCATCACCGGGACCTCAGTAACTACTGTACCGACATGTCACAATACAAACAAGTTACCATAGGTAACATACTCTGTGACGTATTTATAATTTCCGCCGCAATGGACAGTCCCATACAGACAAATAACGACAAACAGGAACGAAAACGAAGCCCTAATATTACTGATAGCTTACTAGGACAAAGTTTGTATTTGTTTGTTTTACCACTGGAACTGACCAATGCAATGTGCTAGTAAGCCAGTGTCTAACTGTTTAGGGATTCCTCTGTGGCGACAACTGTTCTTACATAACAGCTCATGCCGTGATATTAACGGTCCAAAACATACAAATAACGACGGACAGCAGACAAGAAGAATTTACATGACATTCACATGACGATAATACTGGTAACAAGCCGATGATATTAACAGTTCCAAACATGCAAATAAAGACAAACTGTCTTAACGAAATCACTGATAAACATGGAACATCTGACAACACGGTGCGCACAAAACGATCAGAGAACATCACGCAACATCTGCTTGTCAATACCAAATTACCTCAACGCCTAATGCGCAGAGATAACGCAGACCTGGACCAATATACCGAGAGACGTAGGGGTGATATCTGAAATCATTACACTGATTATAACAACCACTACCGCGAAAAAAAAGAACGTGAATCATCTCGTAACTGAGTTCAGACATGTCAAACTACATACGAATGCGGCAAACAAAACAAAACATAGAGATACAGATACGAACACTCATCACATTCACCGATCACAATACTCTGTCGGCATAGTTTACGCTCCGGTCACAGAGTATCAAATCCGTCCAAAGGATATTGAAATATCGCAGCGACAGCCTCGTTGACCCCGTCTAAGGTGAACCTCCTCTCCGGAGGTAATAAACCAAAGGCATAGCTGTGAACCGTTCAAAATTAGCACGTGGGAAGATGTACATATGGCGAAAAGGCGACATAAATAACCACGCGTACACGCGCGTCCTTCCAGGTCATGTTATTGGCCCTTTAAATTTTTGCTTACTTTTGATTAGCTGACACCACAGATGACACACGTGGCAGTCACAGTTTTATTTAAGTTTGTGGTGGTAGAGAGGAGGAACAAATAAAATCATCTACACGCGATATCCGGATATTTGAAAAGAGATTGGCAAAAATAGATTTTAGCCTTGTTGTCACGTACAGAGAAATCATGAAAGCTAATAATAAAGGGACACGATCCAACAGCATTTTTTCAACATGCATACAAATTATTGGCCAATTTGCATGATTTTTGTTCTTGCCCTGCTTTCCTCAATATGTTTGTTAAATGCATAACGCGAAACTGTAAAACGGACATGTTTATCATGCCTACATTGAACATGAAAAGCCCCTTCGATTACATCCTTGATTTCTAGGAATACATCTATTAAAACCTTTCGTTAGAACTCAAGTACTATTATAAAGAACCATTCATGTAAACTTGCTACTCGAACAAGAGAGAACTTGTGTACACCATGTTATAAAATGATCGATCACATATATATATATATATATATACACCGCAATTTGAAAATAAAGAAAATATCGCAAAACGGATACAAATGGCATAGAATGCAAAATAGATACCTAAGTCAGAGAAGAAGATATATAAAAGAACAAAAAAATCTATTGTTCGATATACCACACTCTGTGTGTTTAGTGATTTGTTCAAACTTCCTGACCACTTAGATTTTATGATTAAGGCAACCGTTTTGGCCAAACGTTTTTATTCGAAAGGCTCACATCAGTTTTTCAGTTCCCAGAAGATGTCATCCATATAATGAAATCCACATGGCCTAGATACGTAAGAAATGACCTTGCGTTGAGGCCATAAATAGTCGGCACACTTCGGCGAGACTACCACAAAGTTTCGGACACAGGGCGGACTCCGGTGAGTTCAATTTTCTTCTCTCTTAATTATACTTTTATATAATCTCTACATTAACAAGTCATACATTTTGAATTCACGTTAAAAAACAAATTCTTTGAATTCATTCTTGATACAATGCGATTTTATTTTAAATCGTAACGTTTAGGTAAGTCCGACCTTTAAAAGCTTCAGGTGCCGCCAGCGTATTATGATTCAGTTGCAGCAAAGTACCGAGAATCACTGAATCACCCAGCATAGCTCTTAATTGATGCACTTTTGATTAAGAAAAAATTCCTTGCACTGATAGAGTTCTTTATCAGTTTTTTTCTTTGATGCGCATCGATACAATGAAGACGTTTCATTTGAAATGAAAGCCCTTCTTGTCCAAAGAGACCATGAGAAAATGAAGACTGCAATATTTTTCTAGTGACAAACTCCCACGTTAAATTTATTTGCCCCAATCACTGTATATATTAGCGTAAAACCAAGATCTGCTGCAGTTTACTATTTTAAACTGATGCGTGAGAATATGACCATATGTTGACAAAACGACATAATTAGCCACACACACACACACGGCTTAACAAGTCCTGTCAATAGTTGTTCTTACGATTTGTTTGTTTAACTGCCATCATTGGTGACACGAGCGGTAGTAACTGTTTGATTTAGGTTTGGGGTAGATAGCATGAAGGGGAACAAATATGCAACATTATCTACCTAAGGTATTCGGATATTTGAAAAGGGATTTGTAAAAAAATAGATCACAGTAGCTTTGTTGTCGTGGAGGGAAATTGCGAAATCTAAACTCTTCGCCGTATCTTGAAACTTCGCCCATATCGTTAGTCAATCGGTCATATTCAAAGTATTGACTAATTTGCATAATTTATTCATATTTCCGATGCTTCTGTCTGAACGACATAATGAAGGGACAGTACAAAAATGCGTCGATTAATATTTGTACATTTTGTAAGAAAAGTATCATTTATTAAATGCTAAATGTGATGTTAACAAAGCATGTGGACTCTATCTAGTGTTAAATAACAATTTCAATTTTTTTTTACTATTTTGTACATTGAATTGTTCACTATTCTAGTATGTACATTTAAGATGACATAGCTGATTTAACGAAAAACAAATTTGTCTTTTTCAACAAGGACCAGTTGACGAGAACCGTTCCAAGATGATTCAAACACGATCCAAATTTAAAGGGGAAAATCCAATTTGTTCCCTTTTTTCGTCTCGAATTTTCAAACCTCAAGATACCCAAATGTTGAAAGTGAAGCTGCTGAGTATGCTATAATAAATCGCCATCAGCGCGGCTAAAAGCCGCCGATGGTCATCAGCGCGGCTAAAATCCGCCGGTCACAGGTCGGTTAAAAGCCGCCGGTGCCGTTAGCGCGGCTAAAATCCGCCCGACACAGCGCGGTTAAAAGCCGCCGGTGCCTTCAGCGCGGCTAAAAGCCGCCGGTGTCTTCAGCGCGGCTAAAAGCCGCCGGTGCCTTCAACGCGGCTAAAAGCCACCGGTGCCTTCAGCGCGGTTAAAAGCCGCCGGTCACAGCGCGGCTAAAAGCCGCCGGTGCCTTCAGCGCGGTTAAAAGCTACCGGTGCCTTCAGCGCGGCTAAAAGCCGCCGGTGCCTTCAGCGCGCCGTCGGTCGCAGCTAGCGCGGCTAAAAGCCGCCAGCTGCAGCGCGGTTAAAAGCCGCCGTATCACAGCGCAGCGCGGCCAACAGCCTTGTAACGTCGGCGCGGCTAAAAGCCTCGTGCCACCAGAACGGCTAAACGTTAATAACGGCCCTGTTCCTAGGAGCGATTCTCTATAAAACAATGAGATGATTCAATAACGTGTTCTCACAAAAATCAGCGGTCCTATCAAAGTTTTTAGTTTTGTATTCAACTGATATGCTACAATGAATGTCAACATATTGACAATATTACTATTACACTACATTAATAGCATCATGAAAAGCGTCACACTACTAATGTTGTACTTTCTTGGACACTGAACACGCGTATGTAGAAAGTTATATTTCCCGCAAGGAGATTTAGACATTTAAATAGAAATGCAATTTTGGAAAACCTTCCTCCTGAGAACCGGATGAAGGTCTTTCCCAATTGTGTTACCCCACATTTGACAACACAGGTGTACTTGAAAAAAGACATAGGAATATCATTATTACCACACACCATAGTCTTGTTTCAGTCTGTCAGGCAACCGAATTATTTTATGCTCCAATCACCAATCCAGGCAAGACATTTCGTAGTGGAATAAGTACATCATTAAATCCCGTGGCCTTTTTCATGGCGTTCCAGGCCCTCTCTATCTCTGCCACTAGCCTCTACCAGGCTCCGCGGATCGGTGACCTAATTGTAGAAAGTCGACAAATAGAGTCTATAGTACACTAGGGGAGTCAGCCGGCCAGTGGAGTACGTGTCTTATCTTGTGACAGATGTACAGCGACGATCTCCTC
>NC_049987.1:3205747-3210511 GCF_000003815.2 Branchiostoma floridae | reverse complement strand
ACTACAGAATGACCCACATATAATAAAGAAACGCGTTGGCTGGCAGTTTTGCTGAGGTTTTGTGCGCTCAAATTTCGTCTACTTAAAAGTAATCATGAAATGTCAAAGTATCATATTGATACCAGGAACAACCGGTACCTGTTCCTCCTGTCAGTATCCCACCCCACCTCCCCTGTGCACAAGTGGAAGGATCATCAGGGGAATTCAGATTCGATCGCTGCAATTCTCGTCCTGCGTGCAGCCTTCAACTCATTGTAAATTTGACAACACAAACTTGTTTCAAGCATAACTATCTATTCTCTAAGGAATCATGCTCTTGGAATGTACCCACGATAGTACATGCAATAGGTATGCACCTTGCACGGAAGCAAAAAGATGTTAGCAAATTGAATTGGGAAACTGCAGTTTATTTATTGTAAGCAATTTTAATCTATCAGTTCTGTTTCCGTTTTTGTTTAAAAAGATTTTCTGTCATATATGGTTTTATATGGCAATGGCATTCTGGAACTGGAGTGTTTGCCTGTGTGTGTGTGGAGATCGACAGGACCTGTATAGGCTCAGATATTGTGTTCAGAAACTTGCGGTGTTTTACCACAACAGGAACACCTGAAACACGTGCTTATCATTTCCAAAGCTCAATGTACGTTTCAACCGAAAAGTTTATAGGGTTTTATATAGTTGGACACCGTTTGCCCTTGGATAATGACTCCCCCTCCATATATCTGCTTGGACATAACGAAAGCACTGGCGATTAGTTCCTGTGACACCGGCCCCCCGCTCCCGCTGAGATGTAGATATGCATCACTGCATTTGCCCCGGGTTTGAGGATAGGGTCACATTACCGCTCGCCCTCCAAACCTTTTGTTGTTACTCAACTACGGTTGTCAAAGAGAGTGGGAACAAGGAAAGTGGGGAAAGCGGTATACGATAAGAAAGTCACATTTTTTTCGCAACAATCTCTACTTGGAGATTGAGAGTGATACATTGGCTCTACCCTGGGAGCCAGACAGGACCGGGTAGCTAGCGAGGTTTGTTAGCAAGTTTTGTTCGGGGAGCCAAGGCAGTCAGCCCGACAATCTCACATTAGCACTCCGGGGGAGTTTAAGCCCGAAGGAGTTATCGCTGAAGGGTAGGTCCTAGCTGCCCGATCCCGGATGGCCTCCAGGGTACATTGGCTCTATTGAAAAACAAGGACTTACATGTAACTCGTGTGACAAGGTGAATTTTGCTGCAGACGAAAGCAGCTACTCTCCATGTAGATGTTGTTGGAGGAAACGTGTGACTTTCTTATCTAGTTATTATATGCCGCGTTTTTTGTTCGCATTCCTTCAGTTTTCCCCGATGGCCGACAACATCTGCTCGGCTGATTTACGGGTTGCAAAATTGTCATCATTATCTGTCGACGACGGGGTTATACCGCCCCTCACGGGGTGACATACCCTTCTGTTAGCTGAACACAAGAAGTGGACTACCGTTCGGGAGAATGATGGTACGGTAGGATAAAACCCGGGCCTTTAGGTCCTAAACTAAATAAACATGCCGTCGATTATGCCACACGATCCTATGCAAAAGATATTTATAAAATGAATAATATCACAGTATGTCCCCTGAGACACTACTGTCCAAGCAGAAGTTACTCTGTGGATTTTGTTACATGTTATAGCTAATTACGTTAGCTAATTGCTTTTCAGAGAAAGCAGTGGAAGATGAAATGCATTTCATTTGTCAATATTCACATTACAGCTCCGAAAGAATCAAACTTTTCCTTGAAATCTACAAAAATTTCCAAAGCTTTTATAATCTTACCGACGAACAAAAATCCATCTTCTTGCTTAAGTCGTCCAACCCCTTTATATATGAAAATGTTGGACAATTCATCTTCAACTGCATACGGAAAAGAAGTCAAACCCATCAATTAGCTTAAGTAGAAATTGATTTAGTTTAGACGCTATTCCCTTTTTATTTATCAATGATTATCATTTCCCTTCTTTGTTAAGTATGTTTATGTATACCACAACTACCTTACCCTGTATGCAATTAGCCCTCGGGCATGAATTTGCAATAAAGATTCATTATGTTTTGTAAAGTTTTCTTCATGTTCACTGACACGCCTAAAGGCACGTCAAAAACACGCCGAACCTCTGCTCGGAGAATACCTAACCTATCAACACCAACCCTTTCGACGGATCATTGATGTCGGTGGGAATGCAAGCCGAAACACATACCATATGTAGATCGTAATCTTCACCAGCTTGAGACAGGACTGATCACAACGTTACTGACCATCCCACATGCTCGGCCTTGCATTGACTCTAACTGAGTCTAAGCAGATGTAAGAATCCGTCAAATTCTAACTTCTTGGTGTTTAAGTAACGCTACGTTGTTTTTTAGTCTTGTTTTGTTTTTGTCTTCTGATGTAGAAGAAGACGAATCGTTAAGATACAAGAGTACGAAATTGATTTTGAGCTAGATTTTGCGAACGGCGAAAGTATTTAAAGCACGAAGAGGATGCTGTAGCGGGATCAAGAATTCCACGAAATCATCTTTCGGAAGTGACGTAAAACGGGGGTCCCGTGTTCGAGGAGATACTCTCAAAGCAGAGGTTAATTAGCCTGGGTACCATTCTCCGCGGTCGGCTTTGGGGAGCTTTACCCGGCACCGGCCTTCTGTCAGCCTGTCTGATTAGCTGCCCTTTGAGATTTCGCCTATAGAGCTTGTAGCCGGCCTTTTCAGTTTACCCCTCCCGCGGAGACTGGAACCACAGCTTGGGACTTTTATTCAGGCGCCGCGATCGCGGCGCAGAGCTAGCCCAGGGCTAGCCAATAGCGTGTGGTCAATCTAATTATCGGGCTGAGCTCTGATTGGCGCAAGCAAGGCGCGAGGTTTCAGCTGTCATCTGCTCTCAGGCAGTCCTATTGCTCATTACCATATCCATCATGGCGGGCGTTGAACACGCCGAGGGGCCAAAACAGGCTGTAGAAAATGCGATTTCGCGGGCTTTGCTGTCGGTAGAAGGGGTAGATAAGCTCAAAGATGAGCAGCTAAATAGTCTGCGACCGTTTTTGCTCGGCAAGGATGTGATGGCTCTTCTTCCAACTGGATTTGGAAAGTCTTTGATTTATCAACTTGCACCTATTGTGGCTGGACACCTTGTTACATCGCCGGGCTGCCCAGATCGTCTCAAGACTGCGAACTTTCCAATTGTCATAGTTCTGTCCCCTTTGGTCGCACTAATCAACGACCAAGTTAAAGCAGCCAGACGACTTGGCTTGACGGCTGTCTCTTTGGGTGACGCAAGTGCAGAGGAGTTAAGAGACGTAGTAAGGGGAAAGTTCCAGCTTGTTTTCGGTAATCCTGAAACTTGGGTTTTGTCGTCAAAATGGAGGGACATGCTGAGGTCTGAAGTTTACCAGGACAATCTCCTTGGGCTCGTGGTGGATGAGGCACATAAGACTCCAGCTTGGTATGTAGTTTTTAATGAAAGCAAGATTGCAGATTAGTCACAATCTTTAACCATCTTCACAGTTAATCGTGCATGTAATCCCGAAGCGCTTGGCACCTCATGCTTGTTGTCCATGCTTGTGCATAATGCATGTCCATCTCTAATTCACCGTGTGGCGGGTGAAACTAACCTCTTTCATGGAACCGCTTCATTTAAATATCAGGACAACAATACACATGTAGATGATGTAAGTTTAAAAATGCATGCCTTTGTTTTCATGTGTAGAAATGCTGTCAAAACAAAATATTAATCCACTAATGTTCGGTGTGCAAATTATGCACCTGTTTCCTTATGACCTGTAGTTGGATTGACATGACATTTTTTTTGGAATGGCTTCTATTCACAGAATGAAATATTTTGTTGTTGATAAATGATGCCTTGGTAAACACAAGGACATTATATAGAAGTGCCCTTCTTAAACAGTAGTAGTCATAGAGTAGTCTCACTGTCCCACCATAAATAATCAATCATATGCTCTACTTGGCTCTGCCTTCTATTTCTGTTTCTGTATCTATATTAAAAATTGTGACAAACTTTTCTACCTGTTTTATTTTTTCCAGGGGAGAAGCAGTTTCAAGAGGAGGGGCACCATTCAGAACATGTTTTGGTAGAGTCTCGGAACTACGATCACTTTGCAAATATGGTAAGACAAACATTTCTTTGGTAAGACAGATATTTCTGTTGAATTTTCCCTTAACGTTATAACTTTGTAAAGTCAAAGAAAGTTATAAAATCCATTGTGGAATTATGGCCAAGTGTGAAAATGATCTATATTTGACAATTTGATTCACACCACATTTTTATCTTGTTTACTTAATATGTTTCCACTGTTTCCATGATGCAGGGACACCTGTCTTGGCACTGAGAGCCTCTGCAGAGCTGCCGACAAGGAAGGACATTGTGCGTCTACTGAGCATGAACTCTGACACTACTTTCGTGGAAGCTAACCCAGATAGGCCCAATATCAGACTTGGGGTGGTCCGGGTTAAGGGGTCTGATTTGTCATGTCTGGATTGGATTGTGACAGGGTTGAAGGAGCAACAGACTAGCTTTCCCAAGGTAATCATATATGTTAGAAGTTTTAATAATATTGGAGCTGTGTTTGGCCACTTTAAACGTGCACTTGGTGATGCAGCTTATGTTGGTAAAAAACATTCAACAAATCGTCTTTTCGCTGTCTACTGTGGTGAGACCCTGAGTGACAAGAAAGAACATGTAATGCAAACATTTGTCAGCTGTCCAGATTCTACTGCTCGAGTTGT
>NC_049987.1:3161629-3204549 GCF_000003815.2 Branchiostoma floridae | reverse complement strand
TTCAATCACAAGTCAAGGCCATGAGCACAAAGTAGCCATCTATAAGCTAACAGAAGTATTGAAATATCGATAGACTTGTGGTCTATTACTTCAATCTCGTGGTCTATCAATGCAATCAGAATATTTACATTGAATGAGTCAGCAAATTATCAGAATGTTCTATCAAAGATGATTTCTCATGCATTCTCATATGTAGCTGACCACTTAGAGACTAGCCTGTTCACCCATTTAGCTAGATTGACTGAAGAAAGCTTTGCCAAGAGGTCCCTCTTGAAACCAGGGAAGGAGTTGTATTCCCTCCCTGGGACATAGCTAAGGGCCTCGACCTGTGCGTACTGATCGACCAGGGTGTGCAGCTCTGGAATGCGATCAGCTTTGGTGTGGCGTCCAGAGTCAGAACGCACACCCAAGTCTGAGTCTGCCCTCTTTAGCAGTGCCGCCATTTCACCAATGGCATTGGCAATACGGGCAGCACTCTGTTCATTGAGGTTAGGCCCAAGGTGCTTCAGGAAGGATTTCAGGTAGTTGTTCATGTGTTCCAAATTTTGATCCAGGGGGATATTGTTACCTTTACCGCCTCTGTTGTTCACTACTCTGTTCCACACCAGACTGTGGGCCAGCTTAGGGGGCAACAGGGCATTCACTTTGGCAAAGAACATCAAAGTACCATATGCATATTTGGTGTGGCCGTAGGCTTTGTAATACAAAAGGGCCATCCTGAAGCACCTGGATAACCTCTCCCCGTCTCCCTCCTTGGTGGCATCGTCCATGTTGCGGATCAAGAGAGCTAGGGTCAGTTTGCTTGTCTGGTAGTTGTAAATGTGGTCTTCTTTTGGCAAACTTGACTCTTCGCTCTCTTCCTCCACAACAAGGTCGTGATGGCCTTTTTCATGTGTGACTCTTGCCCCAGGCCTTACGTACACCTTTGGGCAACCGGGGTGTCGGCAAGGCAACTGTGGTCTCGGTTTGGGTGCCATACCTTCTCTGATGTCATGGAGAGACTCAGTATTGCCTGCAAGCAAGTCATCTACAATCTCTGCCGCCCTGCTCTCAAGCCAGTCCTTTTGCACGTGGAGATTGGCATTCAGGATGTAGGCAGGGGGGAAGTCTGCTGGTCGTGCTGACAGAATAAAAAAAGAAAAGAAAAACAAGACAAGACTATCGTCAGTTTCAAGTGCCTTTGTTATAGAATGAAATGTTGTAATGAATAGGACAAGTTGTAATTGTCATGTGATGCTTTTGATATGTTAAGCTATGTATACCTGCTAATGTTAAGCTATTAAACTGCTTTAATTTAGCCTTTTGTGCTGCTACAAATACACTACATTGCCTTTCAATAAATGTAAGCAACCATCATGAATTGTATAAGTTGGAAGGTGTACTTGCAGTACATTTCACATAATGAGAAGCATGGATGTTTTAAAAGAAACACTTCTCTCACCATCAATGCTTTCCAACTTGAAGGCTTTCAAGCAGGCGTAGATGATGAGAGCATCGATGTCCTTGTTGATGTACTCCTTGTAGTGGTTGTAGGCATCGTGGGGTCCTTTCTTGGCTGTTGTTGCGCCTACCACATTCATGTTGGAGCACAAGGATCCCTTGTCACCCGCCGACGCCTCCTTGTAGAAGATGCTGTGCAGTATCTAAAACACAAGAAAGTGAAAAATCATTTAATAGGTGACGCCCAAAGTCAAGTCAACAATGTTGTCATATACTTAGCCTTCGGTATGTTAGTATACCCAGACACATACTTTTGCACATATGAATATAAAAGAGGGATGGACAGTGTAAAGATATAGATATCATAGCACAGCCTAATCTCCAAGCAGATCTTGTGGTGGCCTAAGATGGTATCATAAGCTTGGGAAGGAGTTTAGCCAGCAAAAGGAGTAAATTGATCTGCTTGGAGATTAAGCTCAGTCCTCACACTAAAAATAAGATAGATAAACAGAAACTGACCTCTACCAAGTTTCTTATTGCGTGCCACAACTCGAACTTGGGGAGAAGACCATCCAGGCGCTCTTCTGCGTTGTCACCATCCATGAATGCCAACTGGACATTCTCTGCCCTCTCCACTGAAAGCCAGTCTCCCCCAAGGAGCGGGCGCGACTAAACTAATCTAACCCCGTAAGAACTCCCCCGGCCTGTACCAATCAACTGTACGGGCGGTCACCCCTACACCGCCGAGCGCCCGACGGTATGGTTCCCAGGCTAAGGTTAATAGGCTCCAGCTGTTTTTTTTTAACGTATTTTAGTCGTTTTTATCGGGCTTTCTATTTTGTATTGTATCTCGCAGTGTCAAATCCTAACTTAGGTTTTGACAGTAGAGTTTTGACAATACAAGATACAATACAAAATAGAAAGTTTGAGCCGGAACAGCCGGAGCCCTAACCTCTGTTTGAAGATTAAGAGGAGGCGCCTCGAGCACGTATCAGCCTCATTACTCACACTTTGGGAACCTACTGGCTGCAAGTAATACACCAGATTAATTATGGGCCAGAATGCTTACATCTGCTTGGACTGATTTGCTGATGTAAGGATGTCCCATTGGCAAAGTTTATCATCTGTTTTTACAAGACTCAGCTCCATTTTTAATTAAAGGGTTTACAACGCTTTGGAGAAGGAGAAAGCAGACAAATTAAAACAACTCCGAGAGATCCGAGTCCTTACATATGTAACATACTGGCCGAGCAGATGTGGTGGAAGAGGCTCAGAGGAAACCACGTACACGGTGCGTTGAATGATATTTCTCTCCCAGGCTAGACACTCCTACACATACATACATCCTTGTACTTGGAGATTACAGTTGGCTGGGTGAGCTCGCCCACTGAAAGATTCTACCCCGCCAGGCTAATATGCTATTTCGTATCCTTTCATTTACTAGGAAAGCTACTCTCCAAGCAGAGGTTGAGTCGCGTGGATATAGTAGTATTTTTTTCCGACTACTATATCTACGCGACTCAACCCTCTGCTTGGAGAGTATAGGGGAAACTACTTCACTGGGCCCAGCAAATATAGTAACCCAGCAAATCCAGTATACTGCAAAGCTTTATGATAGATATCCTGGAAGCCAGATTGTTTTCAGGGCCAACACTGACAAACTCCTGTTTTCTATTGACCGACATGTCACAAAGGAAATTCTACAACAGCCGCCCTGAGTGTCCTAGGTTACGCCTTGAGTTACGGAACCGCCTGGGGTTCAGTGATAACTGTCCAAGTAGAGGTTTGTGTAGAAGATTGTGTTTTCTGGTGGGGAGACTCCGAGTGTGGACATATATATCCCGCCTGTCGGGGTGTACAGGGTCAGCTGGGGGTTTTAAAATTACCTTTGGGGTATGTTCACTATGAAAACAGCCTGGGAGATCGGCTTCTACCATGCCAGTAAACAAACATAGGCACCAACAAAGATCAACAAACAGTATACGAGTTTCACGACTTCCAGACTGTTACAAGCCAGCTCCCCGGCTTCGGGGCCGTGGAAGGACAAGCCGCTTATGGTCGGCTGGTTAACCTCCAAGCAGATCCTATGGTGCCATAAGATAGTAATATGTAGTTTAATATATACATTTGGGGAAACGGGTGTGGTGAGGGCTAAATATTATATCCTTGTTCCCTGTATATCAATTCCACAAGGTACGAATTAGGTTTCGGCGTTTGTGTGTTTGTGTGTGTGTTTTTCATGCCTTTTGGGGTTCCTGTTCGAGACTCGGGAACTATATTACGGCTGGATACCAGGCTAATAATTCCAGGTTACAAAAACATAATAATTAAACACTCCTAGTAACTCATAAACAATATCGACATTAATACACCATGACAATAACCCTACTAACCTTTGATAAGAGAGCCAGTAGCGTTCCATGTGGAGACATCCGGTGACCGCCCTATGTTCGAGACATCCATGATGCAAGCGGGTTAACGTTTCCACGCGATTATCGTGTCCAGCGAAACTTCCGACCTCGCGCGACGACTGGATTCTCTACACTGTCCGCGGAGTTGGAACATATATTCGATGACGCTGATGTACCATCCAAAAACAAGTTGACGAATGGCACAAGTCTATGTGAGGAAAAGTCTGTAGACAGCATAAGTTGAAGACGTGAGCTAAGTGCGCTGACCAGAACGGGTGAATGTGCTAATTAGAAACAGAAACAGATACGGCCTGACAAGGGTCGTTCTTCCCCACCAGGACAGATTCTGTTCCGCACCCTTGTGTAACAGGACCTGTGTAACATGGTAGATTGGGCCACAGCAAGTAAATTGTATGGATGACATCGAGCAGAAAAGTCAGATAGGGCGATAGGGAAAAATTGTGTGATGGGGCGACATTTCAAAATAGACACCATAAACGTTGTAACAAGAACTAAATGGACAAAACTTGGTATCACAGCCAACGAGGCATTCATTTCTGTATACAAGACGGGATTGAACTGTTGTAGTAAAAGTGACACTAGTGTGGTAGACTGACAACTACACTTATAGCTTCGTATTAATTGGTGCCACTTTTACGAGTCGACTATCAAACTTGTTTAACTTCTACAACTACAGCCGTGGCATGGGTACGTCGCAATTGTCACTACTACTTACGTAGAATCATTAGACTACAAAACGACACAACATACGTGCTCATTTTGTTAAATTTTTTTGCCATATTGACCGTCTCCAAAGAAGAAAAACAAAACTTTTCTGAAATCAGGCGAAAATGAGCGCGTGGATGTCATCCATAAAACTTACTTGCTGTGGCCTTATCTTGTGAAAGAAGGGCTGAGCCCCGTAGAGACTCACAGTGAGCACTAGAGACGGACGGGTCGTGTTCTCCCGAGATGCCGCCACAACTGTGTCAACTGTGTTTGGACTATTTTAACTCCTCAGAGTCGGATAATGACCAGGAAACGCGCTGAAGTTTGGGCACTGGGTGTCCAACCTGTCAGTGGCTTTTCAAGAATTTCCAGAACCGTAAGGTAGGTTTACATGCTTGTTTGTTTTGAACATTCATATCTCACAAGGAAAATTACCCACGTTGCTATACATGTAGGTTTGGGTATTAGGAAAATATATCCCATACATCAGATTTTCAGATGACTGGCGAGAGTAACAGATATCTCTACGCGGTGAATTGTATCAAGACCGGAGAGGCCTGGTGGCATTTCTCTGTGACCGCCCAGTATAAATTTTTTTCGGTCCACAGATTAACAACGAGAGCCTTTTTCAAGTTTTTGGAATCCATGTACAAATTCCCGTTCTCGGAGTAACGCCACCGAAAGTTGTCAAACCAAGTTTCTTAGGATACATTATATTATGGCATTCACCCCATGTTTATTAGACGACAGACGCTTGAAAAACTCAAGACCAGAAAACAAAAACAAGAAACTAGAATATGCCGGGTTCTGAAGTGGATGCAGGGTCGGACATATGGTTTGGTCGTTACATGTATAATGGCGTGATCAGTCTCTTGTTTCCCAAGACTGGTGTAGATAACGATCTATGGTATGTGTTATGGCTTGCACTCGGACCGCCATCGTTGACCCAGAGAATTGTAACAGTGGGATTCAAGTACTCTTCAAGCAGAGGTTAGGCTGAGGCTGTGTTTTTTCCGGGCTTTCTATTTTGTATTTTATTTTGCCTAGGCTTTGACACGACTTTGACACAGCTAACTAAAATACAAAATAGAAAGCCCGATAAATACGACTAAAAAACGTTAAAAAACAGCCACAGCCTAACCTCTGCTTGGAGAGTAGGGTTCAAGCACCGCCAACAACCGACTTTGCCTAACGCCTGTCATGCTTTTGGCCGAATCGGTTGGGTGCTTGGTTTTGGGAGCTTGGCTGGCCGGATCCGGCGTAGCCTGGTTACCAAACCCCAGCCCGATCTCAGGTATCTATCGTGCCAACACGAAAGATATTTGAGGTTGGGGTATGGTTTCCAGGCTAGATCCTTCGTAGGGATTCGAATTTCGGGAGCGACCTTGGAGTAGAAACATTCCCATGATTCTGACCTCCGCTGTGCAGTTATGCAGACACATTATCCCTAATTCCAAGTAGAAACATCTGATTAGGACTGGACCGTCACCCCCAGTGGACTCTCTTCTTTTGTGTAGGTGAATACACCAAGGAGAAGTTTGTTTTAACTATGATTTCAATTTAGTGTATATTTCATTTCCTGTGCTGCTAAACAACACAAACTTTAGCGCGAGCGATAAACGTCTTACAACTACAAGCAACTATTCTCCAAGCAGAGGTTGGGTAGCGGGCATCAGTACTGGCAGGGATTTTAACTTGCTTGACCCCCCCGCTGGCCGATGAAAATCCAGGCCACTGTCAATGTAGACACACGACGTATTCCATGTAATAATGTCGAATCACTGCATTTAGCCCACATGGGCATGAACATGCAAATAATAATCTCTGTCACAATTCCCGCTACCGAACCTCTGCTTGGAGACAAGCGACCTTTTCCTCAAATCCGGGACAAATGCAGTGGTGCATGTCTCCATCCCAGCAGGACATGGAGGCCTGGTCACAGGGGCAAATCAGCCTTCTTCACGGCTTCTATGCGCGTGTTTCTTGGGGAGGTAACACGATCTTTCGACATACTAGTAATACCTACTAGTACCCGACATAAGACTCTACTAAGGCCATGTTGATTTGATTATATGGATGGCATCCTCTGGGAACTCCAAAACTGATGCGAGCGAGCGAATAAAAAAAAAGTTTGGCCACACCAAAAAAGTTGCCTTCAGTATGAAATCAAAGTGGCCAGGAAGGTTGAACATAGGACTAAACACACTTAGTATGGTATACCAGCAGTTAGGTGTAGGGACGAGTACATCATACGGGTGCAAGACAATTTTTTTTTCTTCTTGGACCAATCCAAAAAAAACAGACCTGAAAAAAAAACAGAGGAACAGGTTTCGCCAATTACAAAATGGACACACTATGTCGGCAGCCATTTTGGGTCTTACGGGGGGACAAGAAGACAACAAGAGCGAAGTCAAGTAGAGTTTATAGTCAATTGTACCAAGTTTCTACAGTCAAAGGTACAGAGACAGTTAGCCTTTATTGCATGGATATGGGATTTTAAAATGAAATGGGAGTCCAATAATCCACCAAACAGATTCCTTTGAAGCAAAATTGACCAATTACCATTGTATCGAGTATTGCCAGTTCTCATGTTTCCACAGACAATCAGGTCCAGGATCAGGTCCGGACCTGGTAATGATCCTCTGGACCTGAATTTTCTGTACTGGTACCTCCCCCAACCAACAATAGATTTTTTTTCTTTCTGTCCTTTCACATCTTATTCTTTGACTTTAGATTCATTTTGGCATTCTATGGCATTAGTTATCTGTTTACTGATACTTTTTTTTCAATATACGGAATATTTGTGCTCATTTTACAGCTGTTTTGCACAATTTATTGTGTGGTCGAAAACTTTTGTTTTTGGAAATGGCCGAAAATTGGTGCGAGCACGGATGTCATCCATATAATCAAAGCAACATGGCCTAAGACAAGATATATAGCAAATCAAGGCCCCCTCCCCTTTAAATATAACAATAGAGGCCATTTAAAGGGGCATTCCACTCCAGAAGGGAGTCTTGTTTTCCAATAGATAATGTGTTAATGAATACATAATCTGCCGAATCACCTTGGGATGAATTACGTAATGTGTGTTTTATAAAACAGTAATGACACTCACTAAACCCATGCAGACCCTACCCATGCATTCACTATACGCATAGACACTTTGGTTATCGTACATATTTTCGGAATAAATGAGGTACGCTGAGCACACCGAGAAGGCAAATTGCTCATAAGATAGCAAGGAGTACAAGAGCAAGACGAAATTTCTTAGCGAACCTGAAATTAGTTTGGTAACCTTACCTAAAAGTTCTGCATTGTATTCAGCCATAGGATTAATTCAATTATAGGGTACTTGAGGAGTTTAGTAGAAGACTGAATGCTTTTGAAGCATGCGGAGCAACTGGGTACTTTATCGTATAATGTGAAGTAGTATGCCGTTATCACTTCCTAAAATGAATATCTATCGCAAAATAACACTCCCTTGTGGAGTGGAATGCCCCTTTAAGGCGTAGAAAGGCTGTGAAGGAGGTAAGACGTCGCCAGTGATTTCACTCCTTGGAGATAGCGCCCCCTCCCCTCAACAATAAAGGCCAAAGGCGTAGAAAGGCTTTGAAGGAGGTAAGAAGTCGTCAGTGATTTCACTCCTTGGAGATGGTAACCTCCTTATGAGCGATATTTCGGGAGTTGGGGGCCGGTGTCACACTCACCGGAAGTACTCGCATGTGCTTTCGGAATGTCCAAGCAGATACATGGGAGGAAAAGTCATTATCCAAGGGCTAAACTAACCCCTACATTAAATATTTTCGTTTGAAACATACCGTTAACTTTGGAAATGATAAGCACGTGTTTCACGTGTTCCCTGTTGTGGTAAAACACCCGACGTTTCTGAACACAATATCAGGCTATACAGGTCCTGTCTCCACACACACAAACAAACACTCCAGTTCCAGAATTCCATCGCCATATAAATGAATAAAACCATATATGACAGAAGGTCATTTTGTCGTATTCTGTCCATGTATAAAGTAGTCTTACTAGATAGCAGAGTGTTCCTTGAACCTTGAACTCTACTCTTGAAATGTGCCAAAATCTCTGTATCCCAAGAGTCTCTACTCTTCAAACTTTCTGTGTACCTTCCTTCATATCTGATCGATAGTCACTCAACTGCTTCCGTTAGCCGAGACTCCACCACCACTCCATTGTGGCCGATGTCAGTCATATTTATAAGCAGGTTCGGCGCTGCTATTTTACTTTGACCTACTTTCAACGTCACTCAAGATGGGATGGTCTTCAAACAAATCTCCTTATGTGTGTGATAGTCACTTAACTGCTTCCTAAATGTTATCCCGACTATCGTTATCGAGAAAGTGGCATATTACATTTAGAAGCGTGTCTGTATGGGAGTACTTGGATTTAAAAGCTACAACAGATACATTTGAAGCGTTTACAGTAATCTCCAAGTAGATACTACGGTAGCGTAAGATAGTATCAAAAGCTGCCAGAGGAGTAAAGCCGGCTCAGGAGTGTGCTTTGTTACCGGGCAAATGGACACATTTATTTTGGCTGACTACGCTCCTTGGCCAGTTTGGTACTATCTTATGCCATAGTAGGATCTGCTTTGAGATTAGGTTTACAGTACCGCACACTACGGGCACTGGACCGGCCATCAGGATGTTAATCCCAGACAATCAATTAATTAGGTGATAATCAGCTGTTAATGGCCGTTACACACGCCCAGGCGTATGTCCCTTTCTGTGCGATTTCAAGATTCTGGTAGACATTTGAAGCCTTTTAGAAAAGCCTTGTCAGCCCACAAAAAGTTAAGATTACAATACGCTTAAATTTTAAAGTTAGACGAATATGCCTTAGACCGGTCGGTGACATGTCATAGGCCGTTGCCAATAGCAACAAACAATGAACGAAAGAAAAAACACCGTCAGTACCCACTGGGGTAGGCAACTTGTCATGTTTTCCCATCGTCTTATGTGCTGTGCTTGGAGCTCCCTGCTTGGAAATTGGTTGATTGACAGTGATGCAGGTAACGCTACTATCATGTTATTAGATCCGACATGATCGACATGTTTTTAATTTATATTAGGCAAGCCTTGTGACCCTACATGTAAATGTAGTGAGCTTTAGCATACTAACGCTTTATACCTGCGTAGATCAGGTGTTAAAATGTAAAATCAGCTTTAAAAAGTTTTAGGAAAAGCGTCAGGAAAAAGGCACCAACCATTCGGGGATGTATTAGTATAGTAGAGTAGCTGTTTCTCCAACCTATCAAGCGACTTACTCAAGACCCCCTCCCGTCTTGTCGGCAATTCCTAAAACGCTTGTTAGTTAATGTTACCAACCACAACTTTCACACAACAGACACGCTACCACGAAAAAGTAGGTGGTACATATTCTCCAAGCAGAGGTTGGGTAGCAGGGATTTGAAGTGGCCGAGATTTTAATGGGGAGCCAAGAAGTAAAAAATTCCAGCCACTACTCAGTGACTCAACCTGAAGAGACCAAATACATCCAACATTTTTTTTCAATCACATGAATTTTCTATCTATTTTGTAGACATGTTTTATTCTTCACTGTCGCCCAACATATGACACAAATGCCATTCCACCTTCCTAATAGCCCTTTAACACTTTGTTTACAGGACCCCTTGTAGAAGACAGACGACTTCACGGTCGTCCCGGCAGGCTCCAACGATAAGTCAAGAGATGGTACCCTAGTTTGTGAAGGTCATCACCACCTACCAGGACAAACAGCGCCTGAAACTCCGTGCCAAACAACGACGGGGTGTATGTGAGGGAGTCGATTGAGAACAAGCCTCTCGAAGAATACACTGCCAAGTATGAGGAGATCGTCGCTGTACATCTGTCACAAGATAAGACACGTACTCCACTGGCCGGCTGACTCCCCTAGTGTACTATAGACTCTATTTGCCCACTTTCTACAATTAGGTCACCGATCCGCGGAGCCTGGTAGAGGCTAGTAGCAGAGATAGAGAGGGCCTGGAACGCCGTGAAACAGGCCATGGGATTTAATGATGTATTACTTATTCCACTACGAAATGTCTTGCCTGGATTGGTGATTGGAGCATAAAATAATTCAGTTGCTTGACGTGACAGACTGAAACAAGACTATGGTGTGTGGTAATAATGATATTCCTATGTCTTTTTTTCAAGTACACCTGTGTTGTCAAAATGTGGGGTAACACAATTAGGAAAGACCTACATCCGGTTCTCAGGAGGAAGGTTTTCCAAAATTGCATTTCTATTTGGATGTCTAAATCTCCTTGCGGGAAATATAACTTTCTACATACGCGTGTCCAGTGTCCAAGAAAGTACAACATTGACTTCTTCAGTGTAGTGTGACGCTTTTCATGATGCTATTAATGTAGTGTAATAGCAATACTGTCAATGTTGACATTCATTGTAGCATATCAGTTGAATACAAAACTAAAAACTTTGATAGGACCGCTGAATTTTGTGAGAACACGTTATTGAATCATCTCATTCTTTTATAGAGAATCGCTCCTAGGAATAGGGCCGTTATTAACGTTTAGCCGTTCTGGTGGCACGAGGCTTTTAGCCGCGCCGACGTTACAAGGCTGTTGGCCGCGCTGCGCTGTGATACGGCGGCTTTTAACCGCGCTGCAGCTGGCGGCTTTTAGCCGCGCTAGCTGCGACCGACGGCGCGCTGAAGGCACCGGCGGCTTTTAGCCGCGCTGAAGGCACCGGTAGCTTTTAACCGCGCTGAAGGCACCGGCGGCTTTTAACCGCGCTGAAGGCACCGGCGGCTTTTAGCCGCGCTGAAGGCACCGGCGGCTTTTAACCGCGCTGAAGGCACCGGCGGCTTTTAGCCGCGCTGAAGGCACCGGCGGCTTTTAACCGCGCTGAAGGCACCGGCGGCTTTTAGCCGCGCTGTGACCGGCGGCTTTTAACCGCGCTGAAGGCACCAGCGGCTTTTAGCCGCGCTGAAGGCACCGGCGGCTTTTAGCCGCGCTGAAGGCACCGGCGGCTTTTAACCGCGCTGTGTCGGGCGGATTTTAGCCGCGCTAAAGGCACCGGCGGCTTTTAACCGACCTGTGACCGGCGGATTTTAGCCGCGCTGATGACCATCGGCGGCTTTTAGCCGCGCTGAAGGCGCTTTATTATAGCATACTCAGCAGCTTCACTTTCAACATTTGGGTATCTTGAGGTTTGAAAATTCGAGACGAAAAAAGGGAACAAATTGGATTTTCCCCTTTAAATTTGGATCGTGTTTTCAGCTCTTGGTTCTTTCCGCTGTCTTGGCAGTGGTCAACGGTAAGTAATTGAGTTTCTAGGAAATTGATCTGTAGTTACAAACAAGAAAAAAATTGACCGTACAAAACAACATTTTAAGAAATGTATTCACACTTTCAAAGACGTCCTTTAAAAGAAGGTGGCTTGATCAGAGACTGTATGATGGACTTGGAATAGTGAGATGTGAGCAGAGTTTTCTTAACACTAGTTGAACAAGCGGAGAATTTACGAATTATGATGTTGGTACAACTATAGAGACCCCTTAGCTGGACGCAAATACAATCGTCATCATTTAATGTATCATTAATACTGATTTCGAAATACACAAATAAAGTAACAATAAGCTAAATTCTGTAACTTGGAAATTAATGTAGCGTTGCAGTTGGTTTTATTTTTGTGTGCATGAGACTTAAGGTAAGTAAATAAAATAAAATATCATATTTGACGCGTGTATCCTTAGAAGTCTTATGGATTGCTTGAAGAGATAATGATATTTACTACTATCTGCATCTTCACTTCTGTAGCTGACGGTGCCTGCAATGCTATGAGCGGCACTTGTCTGGACTGGCGTTACTACAAGTGTACGGCTGGCTATGAGGTAGGCTTGTGCAGCGGCGACTCGAACAGGAGGTGCTGCAAGCAATGTACCTCCAGCTGTAAGTACACAGGAACTAGTACTTACATGACAAATGACGTCACCACTGAAGTCATACACTACTCCCTTAGCATTGTGGGAAACAAAATGTCGGCGCCTTTGGACAGGAACTAACCCAATATGTGTTTACCTATAGCAAACTTACAAGCCAAGACTGGCCGATTAATTTTCACTACGCAGAAGCGACCCCTATCCATTTATAGGTGAATGTGTAAGGTTTGTTGAGTATGAATATGTTATGAAAATAATGTAACATTTCACAGCTTCATCCATGCTATGTATGAACTGGTTTCCTGTAAAAAGGACCTAAAAAACATTAAAAGTGAATTTACTTCTATGAAATTAGAGTGTGGTTGTGTATGTAGAAACAAATAGTATGAGACAGCATCATACGGTATGTCCATGGAATGTTGTATGTCAACATTGTTATTGTTGGCGTGAAGTTGTCCTGCTCTTCTCTACAACAGTTCTCGTTAGGTGTAACAATATTGACCTGACCTAACAAATCTATTGGTTTTTGAACGTCCATTTATGGTAGAGAATGCACTTTTAACCTTCGCCAAGAAGGTTACATATCCGAGTGCCTGAATATGGTTGGTACAGGTTGGCACAATGAAAAAATGAAATAAAAACGATTAAAGTATTGGTCTGATCACATAGCAACTTTCTTCTTGGTAGCAGATAGCTTGTGGTATAAGGAAGAAGTGGTGTAGGTTTGTGCCCCTATCAGCTTGCTCTGGAGCTGCAGGTGTTTTTTTTGTAAATATATGTTTTGGGGTTAGTATAGTATGTGGGGAAGGACAACCTCAAGCCGACCGTTCACACCTACGCCACATCTTCAGAAAAGACGCTGGAGCCGCATGTTCCCCGTTTAGGAACTTTATTCGAACCAACACACAAGAAACATGTTTCGCCGTGTGGCTTTCTCAGTGTTATGGGCTCGAATGAGCATAGTACAGCATGTCCTCGCTTTTATAGGCCAAGTGCATAGTGAACTGACACCCAAGTGCAAGGTACCCTAGGTGGCTTAACCAATCACAGTACAGCAAGTTAGTGCAGTCTGCTCTAGGACTGGTGCATAACATGACCTCTGTTGGCCTTTAAACATGACTTCATCTATATGTTTTGGGGTTACTTCAGGCATCTCGGACCAGGACTACTGGGACACCTACTCGGATAGTGCCTGTAAGGATGCAGGAGGGGAGTGTAAGGATGACAGTAACTACTGTACCGGTAGCTACACCTCCGGCATGTGCGGAGGGCCGTCCGACAGGAAGTGCTGTCTGCCACAAGGTAAAGCTAAGGGCACAACCCGCCGTACGTGCAATTTATCCGTACGTTTTTTTGGGAGGTCACGTTCGCCACGTATTTCTGAAAACGTTCAGGCTGTACAGGGCTGGCGGGTCACCCGTAATGGCACGTAAAGGGGTCGAATCCGCAGCCCGATAGCACAATGTTTTGCCTGCACGTAAAGTTCTACAGCGTGTCTGCGTGCTCCAAAATCCGTCGGATTCTCTACAAGTTCGTACGGAGGCGGTACTTACCACTTACGGACCCCAAAAGATTGCCCACGTTTTGGCACGTAGACAGCACGTATTTACACGTACGGCGGGTTGTGCCCTTAGGTTAAGGTTGTTTTCGGTTCTGGTGTGGAAACATTAGAGTCGGTAAGTAGGTATTCTATTGTCTATATGCACACCACTTACCCATTCTTAGATCAGCTATTCAAAACCTCATACTTCCAACAGAGTGTGGAATACAAGTAGACTCATTTAGAAGTCAGGTCGAAAATTTTTCTCAGCGACCCACTGAAAGAAGGCTGGGGTCAGCAGCATTTTCCTAGGGTCATACGGTTAACCCGAAATACAACATTTTTCCTATGCCTAAACAAATATTACGCACTGTATATATACGTGGCATCGTTCAGTGTAATTGGTGGGGTGATTCCTCTCGTACTTCATGTGACATCTGCAACTATGAAATCAGCGACTCAGTACACTTGTCTTGTAGGGAGTTCTGGCGGTACCAGCGGCGGCGACGGTAGTTGCACTGTCCGTTCCTACAGCAACAGCAACTTTGTGGGAGACCCCATCCACGTGGAGGATGGGTTCAGGGGGGCCATGGACGACATCAACCGTGCTGCCGGCCGCTGTGGCGTCAAGGTCATTTTATTTGCTCTGAAAGACTTTTTTCCGATTGGCAAGCTCCTGAAACCGATGTGTCGTTTGAGTCTGCGTACAATGGCATTGTTTCAGAATTATGAACAAATTGTTGAAAAGGGATGTTCGTATGTCTCTAGCAGCCTTGAAGTCTTTGTTCCAATTAGTTGGTAAGTGGGAGACCCAGGTTCAAGTCCAGGGAGGGACATCTTGGTTGGGCACCGTGTTTCGGTAGGGACGCAAACCGGGGGCCCGTGCCCGTGCCCGAGCAGCTTGCCTGGAGCACATCTCTCTGTAAAATATATCCTGTTACGGAAAAAAAGAAGTGAAACAGATCTATGCACCACTAGACTCTACAAGGTAGCCAACACCACTTGCATAGTACTTAACGAACAATAATTGTCTATTACAACAAGCCAGAGAGTAAGATTTTTAAAACGTTGCTTGACCTGTGACCTCAAGGTTTGGATCACCCACTCGTGGCGTAAGCTGGGAGCTTTCATTGGTGGAGCCATCGTCCAACCAGCGTCCAACAGCAACCACCTGGTGGGCCATGCCATCGACATGAACATCCAACGCTCGGACGGCAGTCTCTGTAACGGAGACTGTCTGCAAGGTATTGCGTTAGGGTTAAGCGTTCTTCTAAACTGATTGGTTGGTCGCCTAGATTGCATAAAATTTGTATGATTTAAACGTGACATGATGATTTGATAACGTTGTAAAATAAATGCCCTTTAGTTTCATTAGTTGTTCATGCGATCTTGTAAAAATTGTAAGTAAGTGGAGGTCCCCGAACTTTTTCCATTTTTGTTCAAAAATGCGAGTACCTCACCGTTCCGCACCTGTTGGCGACTGTTTGCGACAGACATTCGCTAATGGCCACAAAGGCGTCGCCAATTGGTCGAATGATGGTGATTTTCTAATGTAAGCTTGACAAACTGTTGGCAATGGGCGCGCACTAGACCCAACCTAGTCAGGCGCGATCACTAGTGGCAACACAAGTACTGTGCCCAACATGTTTCCAATTAAGTTATCTTCTTTCTAATTTGAGGCCGAAATTAAGGATGTGACACTCTGGGAGTTGCCTTCCCTATCATATAGTTTACTCGTGCGTATTTCATCAGTGTGACCGCATCAATTTGCTACACACCATCAATTTTTCTTTACACCATGTCGATCGATGTTTCTATCAGAATAAAGAAAAAACACGGTTAGGATTTGGGCATAGTGGCCTAACGCAAATGATCTCCCAACTACTGCAGGACAATGGGACAACGCCGCCAACTGCTTCCTGGATGAGGTGATCGCTGCAGGTCTGACCTGGGGCGGGGTGTTTAACGACCCTGTGCACATCGATGACCGGTACAACACCAACCTGAACCGGTACTACGCCCTGAGGGACGTCGTCCAGCCAGCCTGCGGACACGTCCCCATGACGTAATTATCAGTCGACACACTGCGCCGCCTCTGGTGACGACAGGTGGCCAAAAGTCGTCCAATAAAGACAGATTGCTTGGTGAAAAGGGTTGTGTTTTCTTTGATATTTATTATATTTATATCTTTCTTTGATATTGTGACGAGTCGATTGCCAGCAGAGGTTAAACTTTCCGATATTGATATTTTGTTTTTTTACTTGATATATCATAGTCTTTCACACACTAATAGTGTTCAACTTTGTAGATGATTAATTTTTCATTTGTTTGATAAAAAAAACTGCGTTTAAAAAGGTCATTTACGGTGTGAATGAATCAATGCAACGCTTTGTCAATATGTTGCACCTGGGGCCATTTGCGACGAAACGCAATATGTATTGGGTTTTACCTTCAGTGGTTGCTTCGATGCATGGATGCATGCTTGGTGCTTGGTTTGGTTCAACACGACCGCATGCAACTGCTACAACTGCTCGGAAATACCATTGCATTTTGGTTTCGGACTTCAATATCATGGAAAATGGCCATATAACATCTATTCCACAAGATTGCACACAAAAAAATGATTTTATCAAGAAAGCGACCGAAAATCAACATAAATAATACTATGTAGTGAGGTTAAAGCATAATGTACACTCCAATACAATACAGGTAACAACTTAGCTCAATCGGTAAAGTCATACGCCCGATCCGATAGTCCCTGGTTCGAAACCGAGATTAGATTTTTTTCTTTTTAAATATTGAAGATAATATATAAATATTCTATTTATTTATTGATATTATATTTTTATATATCATTTTTTTATTATTTTAGTATTCATTTCATGAATGCAAGGCCTTTGTCTTATGAACAGGACTTCATAGATTCCAAACCCGGCATTCGAATTTTTCTGTTCATGGTAATGGAAAATACCGTACAGCGGCTCATATGCGCGGTAAGATGATTCTCGCAAAACACTCATCACTTAAGTACTATTCATGATGTAAACAGAAGCTCTTGATGTTGTTTGCATGAAACTCCATCAAAAACAGCGATCCTTTCTTACAGTAGCAAATGCTCCATTGTTCAGTGTCGACTTCATTCAGAAGTTTTCAGACAACACGGATGTGGAAAGTCACACCGCTCGACACGAAAGTATGGAAATTTTCATGAATATTAGCAAAATTATCCAGAAAAACAAGAAAGAAATGTTGTAAATGCGGAAACCAGTATAATAGAGATGAGGTAGCTGTTAATTGGTTTGGATATTTGTTTGACATTTGGTAGTCAATTTAGATAGAATCTTGTCACAGTGCTGATGGTGCTTTTTCAAGTGTACATAAGTACCTGAGTATATTGATAGATTTTATAATAAACTTATTGTACATTTAAAATAAAGTTGTAAGCCAAGACCAGCTATTAAACAGTAATCCTTTCCAAAATAACAATTTTTCTTATAGCTATAGACGCAACAGCCCTTGAGTGACTTTTTCTAACAGATTTTACTTCAAGAAAAAGACAGTTCACACTCATAAACGTAGACGAACCGCCAGCTTTTTTTAAAAGCACTTGTTTTAAATTATTTTGTGACGAGAACGCCTGAGAACGTGTTATTAATGGATGTAAAAGTTGCAGTATTTTGGTGTGCTTAACGTTGCAGCGTTATTGTCACATATAACTTTCACCAGCCATCATCAGGGAATTTTAGCCATCTCCCCAAAGTACCAGGCCTAGGGCAACGGGGCAGGGAGATGGTAATGTTAGTTTTATCACAAGACTTAAGTGCATAAACGAATGACTAGATAAATCCTTTAAATGGATAAATGAATGAATGAACGAATGAATGAATTAGTAGTTAATTGATATCAGTGTATGTCTTCTCCGTCTTAAAGTCTTTCTGAACACCCGGATTTAAATTCATTCATAGCTTAAGTGATACCTATCTGTGACATTTGTTCTACTAGCATAATACATATTTCCGTACACAATTAGATACCTGTTATGTCGCAGTCAGGTACATTGTATTTTGCTTGGAAATCAGACGCTATGACCTTTTGACCAAATGTTTACTCTAGAGCTAGCACAATCTACAGCTATTTGTATTTTCCTGTCTGACGCTAGCTTTACGGTGACATTTGTGGACCAAAAGTGAATACGAAATACTTTCATTCGTTCATCCATCCATCCATCCATCCATCCATCCATCCATCCATCCATCCATCCATCCATTCATTCAATCATTCATTCACCTACCCACACAACACTTATTTTTAAGGAAACACAGACAACCAGATAGACGCATCCAAAGAATTTTTACACTGACGTTATAATTAATATTTCAACATTACAATGTACATGAAATTACAGTGCCAAGGCAAGATTTCGTTAGACTTGCATCATCTTATTCTTTAGATAGTCATTCATAGCCCATTTCACAGAACATCCGAACAGCTATTATTGTGCCACGTCAACCCCTATACTTAGCTATTCTCAGACGCCTGGCTATTCTGATGCAATTTCGTGATCTTTCCCGAAAGTCGACGCCTTGAGGGTCTGCATGTCGCTTTTCCGATGGTGATGCGAAGGTGAGCTACTTTTTGATTAATGGTAATTCGCAGGAAAGGCTCTCATGTTCACGTATTTAGTAGCGAAGTGGCCACATTTTGTATAAACGCATTACGAGTTATTCTATAACGTTACGTAAGTGGTTCTCCTGAAGTCAACGCAAAGTGCTGTCTGACTCCCCATGCAGACCCTCCCCTTCTAGAAAGACAAACGAAACCCTGACATAATGAAAATGGTTTCTGAGAAAAATCATCTGCATTCTGGTGTATTTTGCCAGCCAGTAAAACACATATAGTAAAGAAAACACATCGTCATGGTTCAATATGTATTCTTTCTCCTAACTGCTTCTAAATACAAGAGGTATTATTCCTTCAAAACGCCTTCCTTTCTTGAAAAAAATTTGCCCTGTAGAGGTTACGTGTCCTTAAACAGTGACCTCTGACCCCATGTGTTATTCGACCACTTCCGGGATTCGGCCTACTTCCGGGATGATACAATGTTGTGCAATATCTCCTTCTCTCTCTATAAAGGACTAAGAATCGGTTCTGTACAATACATTACCGTACCAGAACATCACCCGCAAGTTGAAGGTAGGTCCGTTTTTCTCATGGTATATTTTTCTAGACCTTAAGTTTTGCTGCTTTGGGTAAATTGCTATCTTTTACCGGTGTTTTTGGTGCCCCTCCCCCTAGCAACACTAGTAGGCTCTGAAAAACGTATTTTCTTGTAGTGTTTTCCTGGCAGGAAAACACTACAAGTAAATACGTTTATCAGAGCCTAGTTAACTTAGCTATTATTTGGGTAAACACGTTTTGTTTTCATGGAAATCGCATGTCAAGACATAGATAATTTGTATAATAGATGATATCCTACTAGTAGACATCTCATTTCCCTGCAGAAATTTAAATACATAGAGACAGAAGGAAAATTTAAGTGGCAAGTCTCAGAACTAAAGTTGTTGGGGAAACACGTTTTGTTTACACCAAGGAGGATATAGATATTGGCCTTCCCTATATCACCTACTTGTTTACACAAAGTTAATGAAATCTCCTTGGATTAAACTGGTCATATACTGACTATTTAAGTTCACGGGGTTTTAATTTCGCGGTATCACCATGCGTGCACTGTAGTCTCCAACTGTCATGGAAAAATGTTCACGGTGCTTTTAAGTTCGCGGTGAAGCTGCCACCGCAAAAACCACAAACGTTAAACCACTGCAAAAGTTTCAGCATTTACAGTATTGGGGGGAATTTTAAAGTATAGATTGTGAACTATCTCATAAGAAATTGTATGCTAGACGTTTTATTTTCTTGCAGAAATCTCTATCCAGAGAAAAATATAAACAACAGAGGATGCCCAGCCACGCGAGAGGCCGTGGCCGCGGTGGCAGGGGTCGGGGCCGGGGAGGCTGCAGGAACTTCGGTGGGGACAGACCGCAGAGACCGAAGGTTGGTGACGGTACTATTCAGCATTTTTCACCTGTGCGAAGACTTATTACAGCTATTTTAAAGACGGTCTTTTGATATGCCAATTACATTACCACAGTGTTGATGCAATTCTTTCCTGTAGCACAGTATGTAGTTAGGGCAAGGAGGTTCCTTTTTAACCTCCTTGGTTAGGGCAAGGAGCCGGTTTGGGTAATGCCATTTCAGGGGAAATAGAGTATGACACTTGTTTTTGCAGTGTTGCACACGGTGATGCAAGCAGGTGATGTCATTTATACCTACTGGTGTTGATGCAATACGACTAAATAATGCAATAGTCGTGCAATGTCCATGACGTCACCTGCATGTATCACGTTGCAACACTGCCAAAGAAAAGTGTCATGCTCTATTTCCCTCAAATGGTATTACCCAGTAACTAATTTTGCTCCTTAAAGCCAATTAATGCACTGATGAAACAGACACCTGATGTTCTTAGGATTTTTAAAAATAAAATCAGTATCACAAATAGGTTACGAAAATAATATATTGTTGCTGTGCAATGGGAATAGTTGAAGAGGTCAATTTTAATGCTAACTTGTATCATTAGGAGGTTGAAAAAGAATTTGCTTGTGTCAATCAAAAGTGTTGAGGTCAGCATTTCTCTTTTATTTGGTACCGTACCACAGGTTAAGTACCTCAATCTACTCTCCAAACATATTAAAGAAAATATATTATAATACTGGTTTGGCTTCGGCTATTTTTTTATACATTGCTCTTCAAGTTTAAATTTTTTTTTTTGACCACAGGATGAGTGGGGTGTGGAGGCTGAAAGTCAGGGGTCATCAGATGACCCGACCTGTGACCTGATGACCCTGTTTACCGGCACCCACAGTTTCCAGCAGCATCACACTGCTCAGGAGAAGGACAGGATCCGCTACGCTGCCGTCATGGCCGTGCTGGAGAAGAATGGAGTCGAGGTTCCGCAAGGTAATTTGGTGCCATGCAGTCATTAACTCATACCAAAGACCCCTACTCTTTACAATAAGTGCGATGGGTTCTAATTTACGTGCTCAAGATATTGTAACCTGTTCCTTCCAAGATATCATAACCTGTGATTACAAGACCTTTGCCCTTAAGCCCTGCCAACATTAGTCTGGAAATTATCATAATGTACCTTTCACTGTAGTTGTAGCTACAGTAAACAAATGTTTAACCAAACTAGGAGCATACAAAGTCAAACAGATGCCAAAATGTATAACAGTCAAATTCATAATCATTTCTCTGCAACATTAAAAATCTATGATAAGACTTTTCTGACATGTTTCCGCCCTGTATGTCCGCAGGGTCACGTATCCGTGCGCTGGCAGCGGCATGGGCGCGGCACGACCACACCCTAGCCAACACCTTCCTACAGGACTCCAGCAAATTTGGCCTGGTGGAAATTCTCAAGGTGTTTGTTTTTTACTTTGACAGTTAACTTAAGGTCATATTCATTTTAATTTAGTAACTGCTAGATGTTTCTCCTAATCTTTGCCACTTACATGTAAGTTCCTCAATTATGCCTTATCTAGTACAATTTGCACCGATAATTCCCTACATTAGATTTGAACAAAATTCTATGTGACATTTAAATGGCTAATTGTGCTAGATGCATAAAAGGGATTGCTGGCCCAAATTTGAGTGTCTTTAAAAAAAGTGCAGTACCTCTAGAAAAGGCTAGATGGCACTGCAGCATGGGTATCCAGTGTACTAAGTACTAATACACATCCTGTCTCACTTAAAGGCCCTAACTTTGCTGGACTCTGGCCGTAAGGTGCGTGAGTGTGAGAAGAAACTGAAGCGGCTGGAACTCCAACCGGGCAAGACCAAGAAGAAAGCCGTGGGGAAGGTCAAGTCCAACAGGGACAACTTCAACGCCATCAAACCCCCCGTAAGTAAAATGGTATCACCTTCCACCTGTTACTTGCAAAAGTTTATGTGAATAGTTTGAAAAGTCAATTTAAATGTAGAGAATTTCTTGCTTTTACAATGGCAATTATGATTCTCGTCATTCCATATTCACTCTTGACGTTGGATAAATTGCAAAGAGTTAGATAACTAAAAGTAAAAGTGTATTCATCTACAAACTTTAAGATTCTTCCCTCTCCTTAAAATGTCATGTCTTTCTATTATATTGTTGTGTATGAAAACATTACGTATTCTTTAAAGGCGCGCGCTAAGGGATATGTCGGAATATTTGAATATAATGACCACTCTAAAACAAAATGCATTTCATTTTCTACATAATTATTGAAAATGTTGTTCCAACATTCACATTTTCTGTCCCTTGGATCAGTTCTCGTATCTACTAGCTTTATTGTGTGTGCAGCTGAAATTTTGTATATCTGCTCAATCTGAACTTCAAAAAGACTATAAGACAACATGCTTCAACATTTTTACTCAGAATTGAATTCTCTGTGAAGTTGTCTACATGTATTTCAAGAAGAGGGAAGAGACACTGTAGATAGAATATGATGTTTCTCTCTACACTTCTACTTTTGTTGTCTAAATAATGCATTTAGTCTTTGTCATTGTCAAAGATACACAATGTGACATTGGTGTACATATACAAATCTGCCTCACATTTAGTCATTATATAATTTTTTGTAAACATTTACAGCTGGGATCTATGAGCGGTGCGTTGGCCCGACACATCCGCCGCTGGGTGTCCAGACTGACCGCTGACCAGTTGGAGTTCTACGCCTTGTTTTTCCCCCCGGAGCCATGGAAGCGCCTGGCTGACCTCTGCCACCTCAACCCTAAAAAGGTATTGATTCAAGCACTTAATATGTCAATAATGAGACCAAAAAAACAACAGTTCCTGAAAACATTTGTAAACAGTATATTTATAATAAACAAAAACTTTTGTACAAAATACACCCTTGTTTGAATCTTACAAATCATACTTCCTACTGCCAAGTTAATTTCCATGACATCATAGTAAATATGGCAGTTGGTTCGAAACCCTGTATCGCGACTTGCAAGAAAACATTTTTTCCCAATTTATGACATATATATTTATGACATATGTCTTTTAATTTGCAGCTGCAATATAACATTGATATGCAGACAAGTGCAGAAAGGGCTCAAAATACTTTTTACTGTCTACCTGCACTGGTGCAGGTAACATTTGAAATTACCTGCATCAGAGAAATGTTACCTGCACTATTCAAATACACCTCAAAAATGTATAAAACTATCCTTTGAAAATACTTTGTACACGTTTACTAACAAAAAGTCGGTAAGGGAAAACTGCCTTTCATAGAAACTAAAAAAAAGGTTACATGTTGATGTACTGACAATAATTCCAAACTATCAGTGATCATCATTACTGTCCTCATCGTGATCAGCTGGGTCATTTATTTCATGTTTAGGAATTACAAGGACAAGTCTCTAAAGTCTGTGCAGGTTAGGTGCATATAGACATCAGAAATAATGCACAGTACTAGTGTAACTTGTACCTGCACTAACCTGCATATGCAGGTGGTGTTTCAAGCCTTGGCACTGTGTCATCCATGTAATCAAATAAACATGGCATTATAACACTAAAAAGCATCCTTTTGATTACTATCCAATACTCTTTTAGGACTTCAAGTTACCCTGGTTCCTGCCGTACTGTTTTGGTGGTGAGGCACCAGCTGGGAGCATGGTAAGGAACTGTGGTCACCTGACTAAGGAGAATGTTAACGAACTTGTGATGACCTTTGACATCCCGTACGCACACATCAAGCCCCACAAAGACTGTCTGACTGAGGAAGCCAAGGCCAGGATAGCACAGTACACTACGGACCTGGACACACTTCTCTGGTAGGGTTTTTAAAACATGCAATTTTTTGGGCAATACATTTAGGAGATATCTCACTGGACTGTGGTACGTTGCTTCCTTCTGAAATGAACTTGATGATTTTGCTTGTACAGTAGAAGCCAGTTAATTGCACAACGCACACTTCTGTTAACTGCACGGAATTCCAAAATTCCAGCTGGATAAGGCATTATTGCACCACCCGGATAATTGCACGAAATACGCTGGCAAATAGGCCGTGCAATTATGTATAATGGGAATTTGCAAAGATGTAAAAGTACATGACATTTGTATGATTAAAAAAAAACAATAAAACACACAAAGCTGCATAAAATGATCCTGGGATTTTATCAATTAAATACGCTGCATGAGCATTCTGTACATGTCAAATTGCTCAGCAGTGGTGACATCAACATACCACAATTTCAGTGAAATACCTCCTTTTAAGGCAAAAAGCTTTAGATTAAATACAACAGCAAATACTTATAGAATTAGATATCAGCGAGTTCATCTTCAAAAGCTTTGCCTTAAGTTTTGTAGAAGAACTTTATTCCACGACAGTTGTACATGGTATACAAAGTATGGCAACAGCTATTACATAAAGTACAAAAAATAGGTATAGGATAAAGCTTAACATCCTAGTTCTAACATAACAATAAGGGCTATGACTAATGTGCTTGGTGTAAACTAGACTTTAAGTATCACCATATTTTGTGGCTTTGTAAAATTGCTTACCAAGCTGGACATTGTATAACTATAAGATGTATAGTATATTCTTGAATAAAGTACGCACTTTTTTAACTTTTCAAAATTGAAAAGGTGCTACAAGTTGTTGCCAAAGTTGGGGTGCGTACTTTATTTGAGGTCACTGCACAGAGAAATGGTAAAAAAAGCCTAAAATAAAGCAAGGTGGAGCTACACTTCTAGTAATGTTTCAAAACATGCACATTGTTGTTGTCTTGTAGTTGTCTAAACATGAAACAAAGAAATTGTCTAAACATGATTTACATAAGATTGGCATTTGCATACAATCCTTTTGAGTTAGTGACTCTGACTTGTACAACTGGTTTTGCCTGATTTCTTCTACCAGTTCTCAGTGATTTTTATAGAGAAATTTGCAGTAGGCAATTCACAAGTTCATAGAGACAATGACAGTGTAAATGCAGGTTATTTCATGCAAAATAACCTGGGGAAAACATCATAAATTTGAATTTATCCAGTTAAAGGTCTGTTCAAAATTGGTGGAGAAGGGGTGCATACTTTATTTGAGTTTTTCCATTTCACCTTTCAGTCCCAAAGATCTGTCTAAGACTTGTCCAAAATCAGGGGTGCGTACTTTATTCGAGAATATACGGTAACCTATATCAATGTCCTTAGTGTTACTGATTCAGGCAAAAAATACTAGCAGCAAGGCTCTTGTTCGAACGAATCAGATTCAGGGCTCAAAATACCACCTGCATATGCAGATTAGTGCAGATAAAATTGGAGCTGTGCAGGTATTTCTGGTGTCTACCTGCACCTAACCTGCACTGGTCCATTACTGGGTTTTCTTCATATTTATTAAATTTCATATAATGTATAGGTCACAGTGTATGGATTGTAATTACCTGCATTGACAGTTGACCTATAAAGTATAAAAGAAAAAATAGCAATGGTTCCATAACAATTTTGCATAACCCATACTACCTGAATTCGGAGTGGTGCAGGTAAAATTTGTCTGGTGCAGGTAATTTTCAATGTTACCTGCACCGTTGCAGGTACTGTAATGTGTGCAGAAAAAAGTATTTTGAGCCCTGACATTGGAACTGTATTGAATGTTTTTCCTTCTAATTTTTTGTTATCTTCTTGTTTTTTTTTAATTAGGAACTATGAGGATCTGGCCTGTCCTGCCACAGACAAGGTCATCCATGACCTGCTGACCTCTGGTTCAAAGGTCAACCTTCCCTATGGGAAGCTGATGGAGCGTCTTCTTACACTAAAGATGATGAGGAAGGATTCCCCAAGATACCAAGGTGAGATACAAGGTTACTCTGTTTTCAGCTTAGAACCTTTTTTTTTCTTCCTTAGCTGTCCCCTATACGAGCGATCGCGATGATGTCACGGTGACGCAGTGGTAGGCAAAAAGCAAACGATTGATTTACATATTAACCGGTAATTTGTTCTGCTAATCTAAATATCAATTTCTAATTCTATCTACTGACGTCCTGGTAGGCACCAACCGCCGAATACCCCGGATATAAACAACAACAGCGATCGCTCGTATTTTTTCTCTCCCACTCTCTTTTTCTCCCTCTCTCTTTTATTTTCTCTCTCCCCTTTCCCTCTCTTTCTCTCTTTTCATCTTTCTTCATCTTTCTTTCTTTCTTGCTCTCTCTCCCTATCTCTCCTTCTTTCTCTCTATCCTTCTATAGGTCTCCCTTTTTCTCTTAGTCCCCCACTCCCTCTCAAGAGACTTACCGATTGAAACAATGTCTACTCTCATTTTAGAAAATGCTAACATTTCTTCAAGTTGAATAATACTTAATCTTCAATATCAGAATTTCCTATTCATGTACCATCTTCTTGAACTAGACCAGTCAGCCATTTAGCTGAATAATTATTGATTGTGTATTGATAGTAACAGTTTTATCATCCTATATAGTAGACAAATACATGCCTGTTTATTGTATGAGGTAATGACTGTTGTTTTGTAATGTAGGAAACCAAGCAGCCGAGGACGGTGTTCAGGAGAAGGCCTCTTTCTTTGACCTGCTGATTCCAATGGCAGACAAAAGACTACATGAAATCAGGTGGGTGAAGTTGGCGAAATTAGCATAAAACCGAGTGCTCTAAGTAGATCTAGAAACTTGGTCTTTTATTTTATTGTGTTGAGCAATTCTATCTTAATCCGAAAGCTTGAAAATAATTAAATTGGCGTTGCCTTAAATGTTGCATCCAGTTGCCCACTTTACCTGTATATAGTGACACGTTTAGCCCCACCTGATTGTATAGATATTTTTCCTTATCATCCTATATTGTTTAATTAGTAGAATCTTATTATTCTATATTGTTTAATTAGTAGAATCTTATTATCCTATACTGTTCGATAAGTCAAGTCAAGTCAAGTAGAATTGTGAGATATCTTCTGTATTCTTTCTCTTTTTTTGTTGTAGTTTATAGTTGGCCGTACAAAAGTAACAATTACTGTACATTTTGTTGTGTCAATAAAGCTTGTATTGTATATTACACCTTATCTATATAACAGTGTCGCTCTGGAGCCGCCCGTGGTTGTGATTGGTGACGCATCCTCGTCCATGGGCGTGGCCATCAGGACGTCCACCATCATCGCCAGCCTGCTGACCGCCCTAACCTCCGCTAAGCTGGTCTTCTTCAACGGTAGTAACTTTGAGCCCCACGTGTTACCTGAGACTATTCCACAGGTTTGTCACTTCTCTGTTTATTGTGAAGCCTAATCTCCAAGCAGATCCTACCGTAGCATAAGATAGCAAAAGCTGCCAGAGGAGTGAAGCTGGCCTACGAGTGTGTTTCGCTACTGAAACAGGCAGGAGCATTTCTATTCAACAATGGTGTTGCTGCCTCTCCCAGTGCCAATTACTAACAGCTACACTAATATCCGTGGTGCTAATGTTTTACGAGCAATTTATATCTTTATTGGGACAAGTTCATTGATCCACGCACATCTCTGTAGGAGATCTACGCCAAACAGTAAGGAAGGCAATTAACAAATGAATGAATGGATGAATACCTTATTGCACATTTTTGCCCCACTGGGCTAAGTACAGGTCACATGGTAAGAATCACATTATATGTAGCAATGGAGACAATCATACACATCTATATATGTAGATGTGCGTCTAATCTATTCTAGGACATTCGAGTTCCTCTCGCTTCTTAATTGTATAAATGTAGCTAGCTGTATGGTTGGTTAGAGTTGGTTTATCAAAAGCTGTCAGGAATATTAATTTCTCTTTACTATTCAAATATCTAAAGATATTTACTTAACACATAGTCAAATAAAATGTTCCTGTCGCTTTCATACAAAGGACAATCCTACTCAGCAAGCACAGTTTGATTAGGCAACAATAGGGTGTTAATAGCCAGGCTGGAAGTTTCTTAAAGCCGACTGAGGGCAGATTCTCAGAGGCTGATGACTCCCTTTTTGGCCAGCTGTACTCCTTAGCCAGCTTTGATACATGTACATCTTATGCCACTGGTAAATCTGCCTGGATATTAGTAAAGCTCTGGTTAAACATTGTAAGCTAGAGATGGCTCCTAACCACCAGCCAACAGAGGTTAGGTGAGGAACAGTCTTTCCAGTTTTACAGTAAGCATCAAATTTGATTCCCAGATACACCCTGACCACTTGTTACTAGTTCAACTTTATCCGCGAGGTAACCTAATTATCCATTTAAAAAAAAAATGTATTATGGGTCGGATATAAAGTCAAACTGTATTTTCAAACAAATACAGTTTAAAAACACCATCTTTCAACTTGAAATCTGAAATTTATCTTTTGCCTTAGGTAATAACTTTTCTGCACACCTTGTTGCCCTTCCCTACAGGTGCTGGATGTGGCTACTACTGTCCGAGCGAGCGGCTGTACGGCCCCTGCGGCCAGCCTGCAGCCGTTCTATGACCGTAAGGAAGTTGTGAAGACCTTCATCATCGTGACTGATGAGGAAGAGAACACTCCGTCCAGAGGGGGGTACAGGTAAGGATTCATCATCAGGCAGTTAACAGTTATAGGGACCAGGTCATCAACCACTGATTCTGACTGCACTGTCAGTCATAATTAGAAGTTCCACCTATGGTAGCACATGGGGATTTAGCAGTTTGACAATTGAGAAAGTGGCTGCTTCTCTGTCAAACTATTTGCATTTTTGTATTCTTATTTTTTGCAGTTATTGGAGGTCTTTGGAAGATTTGTATCAGTGTGACTAAAAAAAGAGAGACTGACTTAAGGGACCCGCCCGAGGTGTATATGGTGTCATAACACTGGGGCCTTTGCTATAACTACAGAGTAATTTTATTTGTTGGTTATAGGAAAGGACCAGGCATTATGACACCATATACACTGAAGAACAGGAGGGTCATTAATGTTATTATGATGTAGCCTATCCAGACTTGAAAACTCCTGTATGATGCATAGATCCCTTGGTACTATATGTGTGAATTTATGAAAATTCACATTTGTTCTTTGGTATATACATTTGTAAAGAGATGTACATACAAATGTTCTTTTTTTTTAATTTGTATTGTTTATGTGTTTGTCAGCAGGGCTAGCCCTTTGTAATAGCCATAGGCTAGTTGGGCAGCCCTGGCTGTGTGTTCGGTGCAGCCAAACCAATAAATAAATAAAATACAGATGGCATATTTAAACCGGAATTTCAACAGAAAATATTCGAAACATTGCTTTGGCTTTTTAGAACAAGAAAACTCATTATCAATGTTAAAAGAATAATCTATTCCCCCTTGCAGTCTGTACATATTCTGACTCATGCCTGCATATCTCTTACTTTCCTGTGTATCGCTTCTTCTGATTAGTCAGAGTCGATTTGCATTGACACCGGTGTCGGTATCGATTAATTCTAACCAATCAGAAGGAGTGATAAATGGCTGGAATGTATGTGTTATCTGTTGGTCCGCAGTACCTCTTCAGCTCTCACCAGGTAGCGGTATGTAGTTCCTCCACAACAAAAAATGTTGTTGTAGAGGCCTTCTCATGGTTGTGTTGAACACCTAAATATCTGTGTATATAAGTGTGTACCTTAGTATTGCTTATGCTGCAATGGTTAGATCACTTGAAATTTGTGTATTTTTTTGTCATGTGGTGATATTAAGGCATCTGGTGGAATTAGGCCAATAGCTCACCTTATCCAACATATTATACATCAGATTCTGTAAACCTATAATATATATTAGGCTGTAATTGAAATGTTTTACAAGTATACCATCCCATTCCATCTATTATTTAGGCCATGTTGATTCGATCAAATGGATGACATCCTCCGGGAATGCCAAACTGATGCAAGGGTTACGAAATAAAATGGAAAAAAAAGTTGTCTTCACTTGTATGAAAAGTGGCCAGAAAGGTTGAACAAATGACACAACTCACAGAACATATAGTTAAAAATAAATTCTTAATTTTTGTTCTTTCTCAATTTACAATATGGTCACAAACCTTTTACGGAAAGAACAAGAATTGCTGCGAAGACAAATGTCATCCGTACAAACCAATATGGCCTAACCAAGGCATAGGATCTGTTCTGTATAGATAAGATGTGCATCTGACTAATTGACATTTTTCCCTCCAGGTTTGCACCACTGTTTAAGAAGTACAGCGAGGAAGTGTACCCAGCCAAGATGGTCTTTGTGTCCTTCTTAAGGGGCCAGCATGCAGAGGGACAAATGGTCAACGAATTGAAAAACCAGGGATTGGACCCCCTTCAGTTCAAGTTGGACTCTTCCAGGCCAGACCTTACAAAACTGGACAATCTGCTTGGTAGGTTCCACTTTTACAAAATAGGGGGGACGGGTTAGAGCTGTAACTTTTGCAAAGTTTTAAAATATGCTTTACGAAACGTTTACAAAATTGTTTGCGCAGTCAGGTACTCACAATGTAGTGGAATAATTATTCTTTGAGTAAAAATTGCTCACTTTATCCTTTAATCATTTTAATCATCACATCATAAGCTTTAGTTAGCTTGCAAAGAGCCTACAGCAGAGATTAACTGTGGTGTGGTGTGAGGGGAAAATTAATGAGGAAGGCTCTGAATGAGATAATGCGGCTTGCATAATAATGAAGATGCGTGCTTTAATGAGATGGAGTAACACACTCCCTGAAGTGCTTAGCATCTACATGTATTTGTGACTGGATTGACCTCTATCCGCTATCCGGAGCTTGTAGCCTCCTCCCCGCTGATAGGCGCGGCAATGTAGGACGGGCCTGAGAAGCGCGATTAAATCAGACTAGACCTCTATATATAGTTGTGTTTGCTAGAGGCATTTCTGGTAATTTTACAGTATTGAGTATTGTATGGTTACCGTATCAAACAGCATGACTTTTGTGCTAGCAGAAAAAGATCTCAAGATGTCATGATTCTGTTCAGGTAGCTAGATGTTTTGTCTTTGAGTAAGGCACTTTACAGGACTTTTGTAATTACACCCAGATTTAAAAATGTTGCTTTGGTTGGGGAGATAAAAGGCAGTAGAAGGAGAGAAATGGTCTCCGCTTTTCAATTTACAATGTACTGTGCCCTTGACACAGTGGATTGGCAGCCCACTGCCCCTTTACCAGGACCTCAAAGGCCTGCCTTTAGCTTTCATAGTAGTCCTAATGCTAAAAATTCAATTTTTGAATAAGAATATCGAAACAAGAGGAATGGGCTCTGTTCTTCCTATGATTTGCCCAAGACTAAAGGATTGTAAAGCAGAAAGCACCCTTGATAGTTTATCTCCCAAACCAAAGTCAGGTTCTCATTCTTACATCTGACTGGAAAGTCATGTGCAGAACCTGTTCCAGGGCACAAAATCAGTTGCACTGCACCTAAGGTCTCAAACAGCTATGTTACCACCTTTACCTGCCTACCTATACCAACATCTATCACATACTGATTGTTCATTCCTTCCTGTGTTTCAGGATTGCTGTCCATGGAGTCCAAGTCCTTTGATGAAGAGGTAACAGAGATGGAGGAAGTACTGACACAGCAGGGACTGGAGGCCATCCACATACACAAGGAAGATGTTTAGAAACATGAAATACATGTAAACTCATAATCCACTATCATCAATGTTTAATGTTTGTGTGTGTGATGAAAAATCAATCATTAAATGGTAAAACTTATAAATAGATAATAAAAGTGATCAACATATTTATGAAGGTTAAACAATGAATTATTTCAAAGTGGTCAACACTTTACAGGTGATTGTAAAAATATAGTAACATTGTAGTTATACTTCATACAAAGATTAGTAGTGAATCAGGATTTTACCATGGTCACTATTGACATATATAGGCCATAGAATGTATGTAATTAAAATACAAAATTGTTTATGAGGTTGTATTAGGACAAAGCTACTGTTTTGAAATATAGGGCAAATGTTGAAATAAAGATGAAAAACTGAGAAAATATGAAATGTTTGTAGAATGAGCAGACTTACAATATTTATTTGAAGATAGTAGGGATTTTTCAAAGAAAAAAGGCTTTGAAAGAACATTTAAAGGCTTGTATATACGGAAGAAAAACTTATTAAGAAGAACTTTAGTGCGCAACAATTGAACAGGACAATGCATGGCAGTTTGTGCATACACTATTAATGGACTATTGCTATTTCAACAATTTTAAACACTAATCTAATTGTTTTATGTAGTAGAGACTATTTTATTAATAGTATGTACATGTGCATTGAAGACTTTAACATTATGAAGTGTAAATATCTGTACAATTACTGATTCTGCATCTAAATTTGTGTGTGGCTTTCCAGCTATTATATGAAAATTAGCACTTACTGGAACTGAGGAATATTAGGTGATTTGTATGACAATATGTGTCCTATTTGGTGCAATTCCATGGACTACATGTATATACTTCTTTGGTGCAATAAAATATCCACTTACATGAACGTTGTCAATGTTCTGAAAATGGGAGCTTCGTTTAGAACATGTTGAGTAGCTTTTCAGCATTAGTGTAAAGGATATATATCGAGTATCCAATTGGGCATAAAAGGGTGATAAATGTATTCTGGCCTATTTGTCTTCGGTTTTTCTTCTAAGGAAATTTTGTATCATCAGAAACCATAAAAGCTTTCTTTGTATACTTTTGTAACTCAATGAAACCAAATAGACTCCATACAAAAAATAGTAGAAAAAGGCCAAATAGACAGGGTGAGTTCGCCGGCCTGAGGAGTATTGTTTGCGAAGTAGGGATGGAAGATGAGCTCCCGATGGCATGCTTACAAGGCTAAGGCCCATGTTCTCCAAGCAGAGGTTGGGTCGCGGAGAGTAGTGTTCAGGATTTTTACTGGCTCGTTTCCCTTGAGGGAACCGCTATTATCTCCGCGACACAACCTCTGCTTGGAGAGTAGGGAATATATATATATATATATATATATATATATATATATATATATCCATACCCACGTAGAAGGCCTGGTGGGGGCAAGATTGTTGTGCTATACTAGATAGGACGTATCTAGCGAAGAGAATCCTCGTGCACTTAAAGTTTTACTATGCAACAGATATCTCAATTGTAAAATCAGTTTCGATAATAGTGTCTTTTTTAGTTTGATAGTGAATTAGGCCATGTTGATTTGACTATATAGATGACATCTTCTGCGGACCCCAAAATTGATGCTAGCGTGCGAATAAAAAAGTCGCAAGGCATTCATCATGATATCTGACTTCAATTGGTCATCAGAAAGGCTGCACAACTGACTTGACACACAGTGCATTGTATTTACATCATTTTTGTTTATACACTTATTACACATATTCTTTTCGGGCTAACCTTGGCATTCTATAACATTAGTTGCTAGTTTTCGATATCATTTTTTATTGATTTTAATCTACGGTGTATATTTGATCATTTTGTGGCTACTTTGCACAATTGGTTGAAAACTTTTTTTTTGAAAATCACGAAAATTGATGTGCGCGGTTGTCATCCGTATGATTAAACCAACAGGTGACGCTGATCTCAACATAGTGAAAAGTTTAAACTTTGTTCCAACACAAAGGAAGAAACTCACCATAAATTTTCGGCCGAATACTCCGAATGGTGATGGTGAGTTTCTTCCTTTGTGTTGGAACAAAGTTTAAACTTTTCACTATGGAATTTACCAACAAAGATGAGCTTTCATTCTGATCTCAACATGTTGATAATCTATTCATGATTATATATACATTGCAGGTAGCATCCACTACATCTTGGTTTAACCTCCATGTAGGGCATGTTTCTGCACATCCATAGATACCTGCTCTGAGAAATACATTACAATCTGCTGCTGACTAGATCAGCTCTGTGCCACTAACGATAGGTAGGGGCTACTACCTGCAATGTCTGCCCGCTTCTAAATCTATCAACTTGCTTGTGATCACTTGTTACCTTGCGTGGATTGAAACAATTTTCCGCCTTCTGCTTAGCAGCAGTTTGATTTGCACTTCAAAGTGCATTCCAACGTCAAAGAAGATGTGAAAGAACAAAAATTAAAACCTAGTGCTTGATGTATCTAAATTAGTGTGTAGTCATTTGTTCATCATCCCTTCTGACTACTTAAGATTTCAAACTGATGGCAACTTTTTGACAAACTTTTATTTTGTCCCCATAGGATGTCATTCATATAATCAATTCAGCAAGGCCTAAATATAAGTAACTTTGATCAGTCGGAGTCGTGACCACTCGGACGAGCCTCTGTTTTATGAAAAGCGCAAGAGCAGCCTGTACATGAGAGGGAATCTAGTAACAAAGCATACCTTGACACCTTTGTACTTAAGTACTAATTTCTGAATTGTACAAAGAATTTATTAGGTAAAAGTGCAAGCCCTGTCTTGAAGTGACTCGTCATAGCGTTCATTCATATTCATATCTATATGTTAAGTGACAATGTTGATATCAGTTGTAAGCTTTATTACAGCTTCCTCGTTTATCTTTCGCCATTAAGAAAATTTAATTGTAAAAGAAGAAAAATAACACTACGGTAAGGTTAGGGTGGTTAATTTGGCTCACAAACCAAGAGTCTTGGTTCTTATCCACTGACATGCTATCAATTTTGTGCCAAACTCAACACAGTTTTTAGAATATCCAAGTATTAAAACAAAGAAAACTGCTGAAAATGAGATACGATTTAAAAGTTTACTAAAATCTCAAGGGATGTTGCCTTTTCCTGTTTTTAATCACTTTCGTGCTTCTTTGAAATCATCTACCTATTTGAGACGACCATTTGCGTACTGCCCACGTACTTACTCCTAGGGGATAGTAATTATCATGACCATTTCAAGAAATGCATATCAAGGATGGCGTATGCTTTCGCCTGTTAATCCGAAAGAAGCATTTCTTCCGTAGCCTGATAGAAAGCTAAGATAATCCTGCATTCACGGAATATCTTCTAATTTCTTGACTTAATCTCTTTTTAAGAACCCTGCCGTGAGAATTACTTCTTTGTTACGATATCAGACTGGTCAAAAACCAGATGAACGTGTGTTGATTGTAAAATGACTCAAAGTAAAATTTGCAGAAGCGCGCCCGTATGCGGCGGAAACACGTCCTACGCTCCGGTATACCTCCTACGCCACGTTTTGAATTTCAACGTTTTTAATGGTTCACAATAGAAGTCCCGTGCTGCTTTAATTGATTGACGCCAACGCATCAGAAGAAACGCTTTAAATACCGGGGTTGGAGCAGACAGGCCTTCAGTGATCTCCAGAGGCAAACCCGAACAGATCATCGAAAACTTCAGCCAAGCGGACTCAAGACAGTGTTTCTACCAATCTACACGAAAGGTGGGTTCTTTTTAAAGAGTATAATAGTGCGACTGTCTTTCTAATATTCTTAAGAGCGCGGTCACATGTAGGTTGTTCGATCATCGTACGATTTTTAAGATAGGATTTTTAAGCAGGCAGTGACAGAACCAACGACCCACAAGACTACAAGAGAGCGTTTTGTGTAGCAAGACAGCTGAACATTGTAGGACATATACATGGCTGTCCTAAAAAATGCCCCAAGTTAGAGGTCGTAGGACGATCGCACCAACTATGTGATCGCGCCTTAACGGTTTGGTACTTGGTTTATCATTGAAAGATAGTCAAAGAATCCCTGAAAATTCCGAAAATTCCATTTTCAGAATAGCTGGTTTAGCAGGTTATAAACGAACAACTAATAGCTGATCGAGTACAATACAGTGCAGAAATCATCATTTCTGAATGTCGGTTTTGTTTAACGATGTAAAGATGTGACTTGGCTTGGTCTTTTTAATAAAAATGAAAGGCATGAAAATATTAAACAATGGGATACAGAAAGTGACGTTAACGTCATGCAAAAAAAAGTTAGCTTTAAAACCATTAAGTTGTATTATCTTAAATACTGAAAAATATGTATTCCCCATGCCTTGATAAAACAACTATAGCTAAACTCATACAATCCTACATTTTCGTAATTGTATATAAAAAGAGGAAGAAGCATATCTTCTAAGCTAGATTAAATGTATGACATTTTACATGTATGTTTGGTCTCTTTACGTGTTGGGCAAAATTGCATCATAAAAGGATGTTTTTTATTTATTTCGAATTCTCTCTGAGACCTACTGCCCATCCTTGGCATTCGTTCATTCATTTGATAAACCAGCAGACTCGCAACCATTTGAAACTCCGTGAAAGAGGTTCTTTGTGCCGTCATCCATCGTGATTGATTCGATTTTACACCAGCTAGATTCATGTTAGTCACCAATGTGTAATTATTTCTGTGCGGTCACACGTAAAGACATTAAAAGATAACGTTGCCATCTTACGATTTTATGCACCGGCGAGTTGCTGTAATTGTAATGCGGATTTTCCCCAAACTCAAAGGTCTTGTGCTTGAAACTTCTGACATGCTATTGATATACGTTTGGCTCGTTTGAAAGATATTTGACTTTACCGATCCAAGCAGAGATTTGGTTTTCCCAGTTTTAAAGTTTTTAGGCGTTTTTGTTTGGCTCTATTTTTACCGTTTTTAACATGTATTGCCAGCAAATATAAGGTGTAAGGAAAACGGTATAAAGTAGAAAGCCCGCCCAAAACGCCTAAATACGTAAGAAAACAGTATAAGCTAACCTCTCTTAGGAGAGTACTTTAAGCTAAGGGCACAACCCGCCGTATGTGTAAATACGTGCTGTCTACGTGCCAAAACGTGGGCAATCTTTTGGGATAAGTACCGCCTCCGTACGAACTCGTAGGGAATCCGACGGATTTTGGAGCAGGCAGACGCGCCGTAGAATTAAGTGCAGGCAAAACTTTGTGTGCCATCTGGCTGCGGATTCGCCCCCCGCGTACGTGCCAGTACGGGCGATGCGCCTGCCCTGTGCAGCCTGAACGTTTTCTGAAATACGTGGCGGACGTGGCCTCCACCCATAAAACCTTAAGGACAAATTGCATGTACGGCGGGTTGTGCCCTTTTTAATAGCTTAACACGACTTTCCTAAATCCACCAAAGTGTAAAAACGGGTCCTAGTTCTCAGTTGGGGAGGCAAACAACCGCGGAAGGAGAAAAATGGGCTGCATTTTCCAATTCCTTGTCTTATAGAGACAGTGGAAAACAATCCACTGTTCCTGCAGTGTGTAGAAAGTGCTATGAAACTAACTTTTCTTCTTTTTTACATTATGAATACCTTGGTCGAGAGTAAGATCTAATAGGTGCGATGCGCAAATGTATTAGGGAATTCTCTTTGCACTGAACGAAGATGAAATCAACATTAGATTCGAGAGCTTTCTACCTAACTCAATTAAGGTTGCAATTGCAATAGCAATTGGGGGTGCGTGTCGACAAGAAGATCGTTGAAATTACCCAAAGTTCTCCTTAACGATTATGGTAGGATCGAAGTATTCTCTATAAGGGTTGGAAATGGTGGTATTTCCTTTTAGTTTGTAGGACGGATATTGTGGCATTTCCACTTAATGACTGTCCAAGGAATGTCAAGGTCCATTTTAGAATATCATGGACTATTACCTCCCCACTGTAACAGTCACACAGGGAGATGAGAAGAGATCCAATGTTATATCTTCTAGGAAATGTCTACATGCACTTGGCTTCACCCTCTAGATGAGAAGCTGTAATATCTCCCGTGCCGAATGCGACAAAAGCTCAGACAGAGTTCGTCTCGAAAGCTTCCCCAAGCTAATTGAACTTTAGTTGTGTGTACGTGTTAAAATTTTTGTCAAAAGCTCAAACTTTGTTGTGAGGAATTCAGAATGTATATGTACAATGCACAGTCATGTATCCTTGACTTGAGAATTTTTTTGCAGTTCAAATTTCTGTCCTTATATCAATAAGTCTTTTATCATTGGATGGAAATATGTACAATGTGCATAGTATTTTCGACGCAAAATAAATTACTTTTGTGGAGTGTATGTCTTTCAATCGGCGGAAGCAAAATGAAATGCGTTAGATTTGAGTGTTTGAAAATGACACAGATGTCAGAATTGCTTTAGTGAAAGATCCAGCCCTTGGATAAATATTACCCATGGAAATGGAAGATGTGCAATGCGAGATTCCTTATCGCAGTATTGATTGATTGGTCACACAGTTTCATTTATTTAAAAAGACATCTATATTTCCATCGCAAGCCACCTGCCAAGATTCCAAAAGCTACATTCGTAACTCCTTTACTATAACTAAACGGTGAAGTCGCGTGGCGCAGCGGCGGCATTTGTGCCTCGTAACCGAGGGGTTCCGGGTTCGAATCCGACTGCGTGTCACCGATTTTGTGCCCTTGGGAAAGGCACTTTACACGGCTTTCCTTACTATACTCAGGTGAAAATGAGTAGCCGGTGCAATGGCCTAGTGGGTAGAGTGTTCGCCTTGCATTCGGTAGGTCGTGAGTTCGATCCCCGGCCGAGTCATACCAAAGACTTTAAAAATGGTACATGCGGCTTTCTCTGCTTAGCACTCAGCATTCGGGAAAGAGTATGGAAGTTGAACACACACCACTACCAGTGGACTAGCCCCCTGCTGTAGTGATTGCGTTGTGTGTGGCCCAGGGCTAATGAAACAGACCGCCCTATGCACCATCTTGGCGCGGGAAGGGTTTAACTATAACTAAACATGTGAATGTGCACTTGTTTTCGTGTGTGTGAATATTATATATTAGGAATGAATTACGCACAAGTAGAACAAACTATGAGATGAAAAGCAATGTGTTACATATTTCTCTTAAGTAAGAACCGTGCGTGCAAAACATCAGCAAAATTATTTGTTAAATCACTCGTTGATGATTCGGATCTACTTGACAGTGTATAGAGCTACGTAACACAATGGAAAACCGGCGCAAGAAGCAAATTCGGTGCAATTTCCTAGCGCAGTTTGGCACATCCGATAAGATACTGTCTCGATTGGGTAGTGAATGCTTCGTCGCATTAGTCGCATTATCGGCTTTGTCGACTAGTGCAGTTACAATCGGCAAAAATCCTGGAATATAAGCTGCCTGCAGTAACTAATATATGGTCTTCAGAATCAGCCCACGCACTAATAATACGTTTGATTCCTGAAGTCATTATGCACGCATACAGCTTTACAAGCAGAAACTGGAAAGCCTGAATTAAGTTGCCAAGTATTACGCACGAAGCTCTTAGAGCCGTATTTAAGAGAATTAATGACAACACCATTTTGACAAAATGCCTTCTTGACTTGACTACTTTGTTTGTATCTTACCTCTTTTGGAAATATACCATCACGCTATTACATCTTAGTGGTTGAAGTAACTGGGAGTGTTTGCTTGTTTGTATTTCATACTCGATAAACCAGGTTTGTACTGAACGGCACTAGCTACATATATGTCTAAATCTATTTGAATCCGTCACACCGGAAAGAGCCCCATACAGCAAAGAAATTCTTCAGGACACACGTACTTTTATTCTACAAGTTATACTGTAAATACCAAGGACACCATTTGTCCGTGCAAGTGGGGTTAAAAATCACAGACCTCACTTGATAAGCTGGATACCTTGAATGTAATTACTTGTACGCTCTCTGAAGTAAACTGTGCTTATAATTGAGTAAGTGTCTTCTGTTCGTGATGCTGAATAGAAGGTAAACATCTCACGAAACTTTGGGAAGTTACATTGACATTGGCTATAAATAATACTGTAAATCCGTTTAGTTTTCCAGGGTTTTCGAATATCTACTGGGAAATTTTGGTTTCAAAATGCAATCAGTAATCACCTTGCAAATGCATGTACCAAAGAACAAATTTTCAGAAATTCGACAAAGGAATTCACACGTATACTACCAAGGCCAGGGATCTATGCGTCATACAGGAGTTTGCAAGTTTGGGTGTAGGCTATATGATAATAAAGTTCGCTTTGCTCACATCTGTGGCACACGAAGTAATTTAAAGGACTTAGCAACAAGCTTTTGTCCAGTCATCTCGTCTTTCTCGAGATGATTTCACCTGAAGACTACGTCACGGAAGCGTGACGTCAGCAACGGCCCGGGTCAAAGGTGCTCGGTAGTCTGTAGTGGCATCTCTTGTAGATGGCTCTGTCGCCATAATATTCTTAATCTTGGTAACTACATAAATATGCGAATGTCCGCCTGGATTAAACTGTAATTGCCAACAGAACAAAATTGCATTCACCCAGATTTTCGACTGTCCAACTCAAGTCTTTGTCAAGGAATAGGCTCTTCACTGCTTCTGTACGTGACGTCACTTATGACTCAGTGAGCAGCAGATAGTAATTTGCAAGTGTCTACGGCACCCCCCGTCTCTTTGTTAAGTTGATGTAGATGGCTTCTTTTATTCCTCTTGCAAAAAAAGAAGTATGATTCTATCTACAAGTTTCTTAACATACAAAATATGTTTTGTTTCAGCATCCCCTGAAGAAACAACAATGAGCAACATTCGGCTCTGGGCTCTGGTCGGCATGGCCGCGGTGTTGGTGGTGATGACGTCAGGACAGGACTACGGCGACTTCGACAGTGACGACGTGGCCTCCATGCTGAAGCGCATGGCCATGCCTGTCAGTTCCTCTTCTTCTGACACTCTACATACACAATCTAGACGTAACAGTTACGTTTCAGATAGCTATGTAGCACCAGAAGGAGTATCGGAGGTTTGGAGGCGTGTGTTTGTGAGTAGTTCATGGCAAAGAACACAATCAGTAGTGGGTAGTTCGTTGCAAACACAATCGGTAGTGAGTAGTTCATGGCAAAGAACACAATCAGTAGTGGGTAGTTCGTTGCAAACACAATCAATAGTGAGTAGTTCGTGGCAAAGAACACAATCAGTAGTGGGTAGTTCGTTGCAAACACAATCAATAGTGAGTAGTTCGTGGCAAAGAACGTTCACACAATCAGTAGTCCGTCGCAGGAATAGATCTCTACAACTGGACAAGATACAGTTCTTGGATAAAGGGACTCTTTTTACACAACCGATGATTTATTCTCACCGACGTTTCGGTGACCGTCTGTCACCTTCTTCGGGGCAATTCTGACTGGTTCACATTGTACTGCAGGGCAGGTGTCGCTGCTCACAGATCAGATGCGGTCAAGAAACGTTGGTGAGAATAAAGCATTGGTTGTGTAAAAAGAGTCCCGTTATTCAAGAACTGTATCTTGTCCAGTTGTCCAGTCTCTTTATTCAGTGACCTACAAACCTGATGAAACTTTCACAGAAGATACAGTTCCTTCATAACAATTTGGAGACATCTTTTGCTATTCTTAAGTCACTAGCTAAAGACTACACTACGTCGTGAAGACCAAATAAAGAAGGCCTGATTTCTACTTCATGGAAAGTCATCCAAAGACAATGTCAAAGGATTTGCATATTAATGTTTTATTAAAAACGTTTCTTCGATGTTATTTATTGTAAACTGCTATCAAGTACTTAATGCGAATGATATATATATTTCCATTCGGTATCTGTGTTCAATATGAAATAAGATGGTGTACACATGGTTTCAACTGATGCATCATTTTATTTTGTTCCAAACCATGGCCTCTATACGAGTAACCAGTGCCGTCATCTTGTTTTCTATTCTAAAAATCTTTGTAAGACCGATTCTCTGCCCTAGGCATTTTCACAACCGTATCATATGTTATATTAATCCAGTTTCTAAAAAAAAACGTTGCCTAATTTTTTTTTTCAAACCGTTATAGCACCAGTCCTCTGTCGTTTGACATTATTAAAATCTGTGGCTCCTAACCAATAATCAAAACATGAATATTTAGGTTTTTGTATTGTTCTTCCAAACCTCCCATGTCATGGCATTCTCTACATAGAAGAACGTTATTGCGCAACTATCGTACACGGCACAATGTATGGCAAAAAAAGAGAAGAAACAAACTTATCATCCATATCTGTTATCTAAAACGACATTTCTAGAAATGAATATATATTGCCATTATGTTTTTGCCGTTGAGCTTTTTGCAAACATTAGTTAAACCAGTCATCTGACTTATGGCATTCCTTCTAATCTATAACCTTACCATCTTGTATTTTCAAGGGCTGTAAGGGCAAGAAGCTCCAGGGAGAGAAGTGCCACCATATCAAGGACCACGACAAGTGCTGCGGGTACATGGGCTGCTTCACCCGCATGGAGGGCGCTCCCTGTACGAAGGGAGGGGACTGCGTCTGCCGGCCCTACAACCCCATGCACATGTTCGTCCGATAAACCACAACGTAACATCGTACGGATCAGTTGTAAATGTAAAGAGCACATCACCGATGTGTTTGTGTACTGCGTAAATTCGTGAAAAATGTAAAAATATTTGAGCGAACGACATTTTTACTATAGTTTCGTTCAACAGGATGTTGTAACTTCAGAACGTTCTATGGATTAAACAATTGTAAGATTTGGTATTTACATCGTGGAATAAAACGCCCGCTACTTGCCACAAATTGTCATGTGATTTCCTGTACACATCAGGCATATGCCCACTTTACTTGCAAATTAGCTTTAGTTAGCAACGTTATGTCATGGTGCGTGCGTGTGTGTGTTTGTGTGTGTGTGTGTATGTGTGTGTATGTGTGCGTTTGTGTGTGTGTATGTGTGTGTGTGTGTGTGTGTGTGTGTGTATTTGTGTGTGTATGTGTGTGTGTGTGTGTGTGTGCGTGTGTTACTTATAGTATATATTCAGTAATTTTGAAGCAACTTTATAGGGTTAAAATTCATTTGGAGGGAGAAGAAAATTGATGTAAACCATATAATGGTCTCACTGACAGAAATAGTAAGAAACAGAAATAGCTTTTCTCACTTTTCTCATCAGGTGTAAATGAGTACTTAGCTTGAGGCCGTTCCTCCAATAGGACGTTAAAT